>NC_140505.1:159241558-159446558 GCF_964339955.1 Pipistrellus hanaki
GAGTTGTTAGTATAGACAGCATGCGTGGCAATATTAGTAGCTAAAATAATTTTGAAAACTGTCATATAATATAAAATGTCTTAATAATTTCCCCTACAGTTATTTTTGGTAATATATATATATATATAAATCTCAATAAATCATTACTATTTATTTACATTGAATGTGTATGCGTGGGTATAGATATAGTCATCCACATAGAGTGTATAACTTGCATATTCAAATAGTGAATACATATATTCTCCAGAGGAGGTATATATTCTATAACTACCCTATCTCATAGAGTTAGGTTTCCTTTGCATTTTTCAAATATTTGCAACTTTCATTGCATAAATAGGGCTTTTCTATCGAGTGCTGATTTTTATTCTCTTTACTCACCAGTTATAGTTGTTCACTCAAACTTAGCCTGAAACCTGAAGGGAAGACTTCTAAACTTCTTCGTGAGATAGAGAACTTTGCTCTGGAGGTTATAACAAGTTGCTTAGGGGTCATGTATTTTGGAAGTTTTATGTGATCTTTTCATCTAATTTTATTTGTAGAGTTATGTCCATCTTCTGCTATTCTCTGCAAACTGTACACTAGTTGGGACTTTAAGGAATATTCAAAACTTAAAAATCAGAATCAAAATTTTGATTTAAACATGTTATTTATGTATTATCAGCCCTAGAAATGTAGATGGCCAATACTGTCAGACTAATATGCAGTTGTTAGGAAATTCAAAACTAGTAGCAATTTCATTGTCTGCTTAAAATGTTCAGGAGGTAAAGAGTGATTCCAAAATGTAAAGAAGAGTCATTTTATTTTTACTTGCAATCGCCTTGTCATAATTGATTATGACTAATGAAAAACACAATTCTCAGGTGAGAGGTGAATAGGGGAGGTATATCCTAAGGAATTGTTTGTAAGCAATTTAGAGGGAACATAATTGGCAACATGGTATAAATGTTAGCAATAGTGTCATAAAAGAAAGAAAGCCTGAACTCTCCTAATTTTTTAAATGAAGATAATGAAGTTATATATTTCCCCGAAAATAAAAAAAATTAAAAATTGTGAGGTAAGAATTTTTCTTTAGGAATAGCTTTTTTCCCCCCATATTCCTAGAATGAAAATATTTAAATTTTGCCTTAAATATGAATATTAGTTTATTTCTGATTAGTGCAAAAAATGAATTTTTGATACTATCATTAAATGTTTTTTTTTCTTTTCTATATATTTATTCTATTTGATAATATAATAGTGTTATGACTAAACTACTTGTCACTTTCCAACTGCTTTATGTTAGAGACTTCAGTAAAAAGCAAGCGTAAGATGATAGCTTAAGAAAACAGTTTCATAATAAATAGAAAAATTGGGATTGAACGTAGTAGGATGCAAAAAATTAAGTTCATAGTATCACCTATATGATTGCTTCTCTCAAAACGGGTGCAGACAACAGATTGCGTATTTTACTCAGTCACAAGGTTTTACTCTTCTGTAATGAAAATATAACTTACATATCTATCATATTTATTTGTGGTCATATTGACTAAAAGGACAATTTTTTTTTCACATTGAGAAACTTTTAAGTGATTTTCTGAAGCCATATACATAAGGCATTATGAAAAACTAATTTGTTAAACTACCATGAAAAATTAGAATTAGCGGTCTACAAGGGTCCCTCTGACATTAGCAGTACTTTAATTATCTAAAGTTTGGCTATAGTTATAAAATACTTATTACTCAGACAGATTTTATGTGACTTAATTTGGGACTTAAAAAAATAATCATACTCATGTGGAGTCATGTTAGCAGGTAATCTTTAGCTGTGAATCGAAGGAAAGTTACCTGATCACATTCTGTCACCTGAAGGCAACTGTAAACCTGTAACTTTGACATTTATGTCTTCAGGATGTTCTGATATCTGCTTTTGTTCACTTTATCATTTTTTATTTACTAACCATTTGTAGAGGAAAAGGTGCCTATCATTGATTATAGATTGTAATTACCTTCTCAGTAAGCCTGAAAGTTAACTGAGCTCTAAGAGTAGCTTGGAATGCAGCTTGCTTGAAGCAATGGGCAAGCTGCACTTCAGTCACACTCACGCTGGAGTATGGTCCTGAAGGCTTAGCAGAGACTGATCACCAAGACAAGTAAGGGTTAAGTGTCAGGTGGCGTTGTATACAGCTCAGTGTTGAGCAGATTAACAGATATAGAAATGTGTGAATGTTATGATTACTTCACATGTTTCCCAAATATAATAAGCAGATGACAAAGTATTTACCTGCTCTTAGGGAGCTTTTAACTAAAATCTGTATATACGGTACATCAGACCTGAGAGGCAAATTAAAGGACCTATTCTAATACTTCAGCACATTACTTCTCCACAGAGCTTGAAGCTATTTCAAATGGATTACATTTGTAACGCATTAAAAAAAAAAAAAAAAAGCAACAGTACATTTATGGATAAAATCTGATCTTTATTACCTATTGTTTCCACTGTCAATTCCCCTGCCTCCTAATAAGTATATGCATAATGCACATATGTATTCTGTAGGTTGAACACCTTCTTTTTATAGATTAGTTAACTAAGTATAACGACGGGTTTTTGCTTTCTTCTATAATTTGTTATTCATTTATCGTCTCAATGAGGTTAACTAACAAGATGGGAAATAAACGAATATGTTTCTGTTGTACTAACACATTCACATATAGTTTATTATGTCAGTTCTCTGACCCAGATGATGGCAATCAGATAAAAAGATGTTCATAGATTTAACCACAGCATGGAATACTTTCCTTCTATTGGAAAAAATTTGTTGAACAAGAAATGGACTAAAACACAGCAAATTCTTCCTTGCCTCACTCATTCCGCCCTTTCCTATCCATCAATTGATAGCATTATCATTTATATTAAACACAACATGGGAATGTTAACTACACGTTGCTAACATAGTGGCATTGCTAGCCTATAGCGTGACATAAACGCATGAGTGGCGTTGTTAGAGAAGAAAACATTTAAAGACTATACTGTGCCCCTCCAAGGAACAGTATTTATTGACACACCCTTAGGAGGATGCTACACATCCCCTCCTTTTAATCAAGGCCTGATCATGGTTCAGGAGAAGACTTCCTTCTGTCTCTTTCATCTTAGGTGTTTCCTCCTGCAGTTTGATAGCCAGTCTCCTTTCCCTTTAGAACGAGCTGTTCCTCTCTCTCTCTTCACTTACTAGTTGAGAGAGTTTTATATGTCTCCTCTGCAGACACAGTTGGGTATGGTTCTGCTTATCCAACAGGGGGGTGTTGCGTTTCTACACATTCCGTATCCCTTTTCCGCTGGAGCCTGAGTGAAACCTCAGCAGTCCTCCCTGCCTTTGCCAGCCTGAGGAGTCAGAGACTCCAAGTTGTTCCCAGCTCTTGCGCCTTCATTATAGAGCTGCCTCCTGCTCAGTGGGCTGCCGAGGAGGAGGACCAGACCGAGACAGGATTGAGAAGAATTCTGGTGAGAACTGCTTAGAGGGATATGGTATTTTAAAAGAATGCAGTAAACAAGCAGAATTGTGGCATAAACAAAGATAATTAGCATAAACAATGTCGTTTTAGGACAGGTGGTTTAAAAAAACAAACAAAACAAAAAAGCCCAAATATGAACCCAACTTGAATGCTGCCAGTTTAGAACTACTGAGCCTTAATCGGTCCTTCATGAGAATGACCCAGGTTTGTGGATAAACTTGTTAACATGCCTTTTCTGTTTCTTCTGTATCATTTTTTTTCCTCCCGGTCATTATGCCCTTTTGTCACCCAGCTTGAAAGCAATTAATCTAGTACAAGGTAGTTGAAGGAGTTTTTCTTACCCATAAAACATGACAGAAGGAAAATTAAAAAACAAAAGCTTGTGGATGTTGAGAGACGTTTGAAATCAGTGTCTAACTTTAAATCAATTCAAACCTGAACTTGGCTCACTGTGTTTCAGATCTCTCTATTATTTAAGTAACATTTCAGGCACTTGGCTCTTTAGTTTTGTCTTGCCTTAGATTGGAGAGATTTTTTTTTAATTTTTATTTTGTGCTGTGGCTGAATCATCCCTTGTGTTATATGTTTATTTCTAAGTGTTGCTTATTTCATCTTCCTGTTTCTCTCTATCACTGATTGAAGGTGGTCCAGCAGTGTATCAGTGTAGCTGGTGATCATGCAGCATAAGGATGCTAGTTATTGTGAACCACATTATCTAAAACTGCTATGCGGTTGTGATGACTTCTGATGTGGAGACATGTAGGCTTATTACTAAATGATGTTTTTTTCTTAATTCTTTATACTGAAATGTCTTGACTTAAATGTAACGTAGTGTGTGGTGTACAGAAGTCTGTTGCTTTTCCTTGCATTAAGGACCAAAGTTCTTTATTGAAGTTAAGGTTTTTATTTCTTCATTTTCTCATGGAAAATGGGGGCCAGGAATTCAAACTGGGTATCTCTGGTGTTCTGTATCCCCTCTCTTTGCTGAAATGAAAGCATTTGTGAATGAGTTTTGGTTTTTTTGCAGTTATAAAGATGTGTGTAAACTAGTAAACCATGTCTCATTCATGTGCTATGGAGAATTCTCGTACTTCAGGGACAAAAATAATTTGGCTACGGATTACTAGGGCTACCTGCCAGTGCCAACACATACTGTAGGTAAGAGGAACACTATAAAGAAATACTTCTGGAAGCAAACCCGTTGAAACTTTCATATGTAACAGTGTATCTATTTCTGCTTTTCACATCTTGGAGAGAATGTGTTGTGATTTTTTTTAGAAAAGAAAATGTTAAAAAAAAAAAACACAAGGTATGATCTCTCTTAAGATGTATTAGTAACTTCATTTTAAATGTTTCTTATTGTGGAGATGCATTGGGGTTCATTGTGTTCTGTGCGTGCGTTCTTGCTCTACCCATCCCAGTCATTTCTGTCACACCAAAACCTAATAATCTGATGCGTTGAGAAAAGATGTATTTTGAAGAAACAAAGTTCACTTTGTAGGGCCAGAAAATAAAGTCACCCTCAAAATTGTATAAAATCTGTATATTGATAGTTTAAGAGAGTTAGATCAGTTGGGACTCTGAGCAGTAATTTCATAAAGGATGTGTTCTCTCCTTTAGGGCTTCAGGAATATTATTGAGGACAGAAAGGAAAAGGTTAGTCTGCTTTGCATGTTGATTATTCTTAATCCTGGAGTAAAAGAAAAATATAGGTCCAATTAGTATTTTCCTGGTATGTTTTAATTAAAATGAATTTTTTTAATGTAGTAAATTGTTTACTTTAGTACTGATTTTGGTTCGGTTTTCTGTTTTTATGTTAATTAGGATGAAGATACCAAGGTGGTAGGTTGTTTATGAAGTGGTTATGGAATTTTCACATATAATTTGTTGACTTTTTATTTTAAACAATTTCTTATTTATCTAATAAAAGGGCATTCTAGTGAAAAAAGAAACACAGACACTGAAAATGAGAAATACGCATTCACATCAGAGAACACAAAATGAACAAAAGTAATGCAATATTTATGATATTATTTTTTTATTTGCAGTTAATATAGGTTGCTTGATAAAGTACTCACACATTTTCATGCTCCTTATTGAGCTAAAGTATTACTTGTTTGCCCACAACTTTTTCCTTTGGTTATTTACCTGGGCCAGAGTATGTTGGGTAATAATTTACAAAGTCCAAAGACTTTTTTTACTCCCTTCCTGTCATCCCTTTGTTTCAACACCTCCCTTTTATTTATTTGCTATTGAGTTACATCATATGTTTGAAGACACTTTACAGGATGATACCACATAAAACTAATGTTGATATTTATTTTTTTCTCCTTTATCTGCACTAAGAGAGATAAATGTTGAAGACTTGTTAAGATGATGTATAGTGTGCCTATTCTTTAGCAGAGAAAGAAATTTACTGGTGATGAAACTATTTAATTTTTGAAACCAATTCATTCACCAATTCAACTTTGACTTTGAGCGATAACCACATATACAATACAAGATTCAGATTGTCATCTCTGCCATAGGGTTATCAGGATGTGAAGAAAACTTTTGTGTAATATTCTAAAGACCATTAATCAAACAGAACACCTGAATGGAGAAACAGCTAACAGTGAATGCTATTGCTAAGGCATGAACTATTTCCCTTGAGTCATAAACATAGCTAGAATTTAGGAAATAAAAAAAAGATATTGTTTTTAGAGTCCTAAGGATTGTGGGGAATAAAAAATTTTATTGAAAATTTAGCATTACTGGAACAGTAAAATGGATCTAATTTGATCTACAAACAGTTTAGGAATATTTAGTGCTTTAAAAAGGCATTCTTCTGGAAAAAATAAAAGCATATTCAGAAGATCTTGAGAGCAACTTAAAGTTTCAGAGTGAAGGAGCAGAATATATAGAGTAAAATAAAGCATAATTGGGCACTAGTAATAGTAATGTGAAGTACTTATTTTGTGGGATGTAGTAGCTACACACACATACACATAACAGAAGTTTGGAATTCAGTAGAAACTTTTTACCTTGTAGAGTAATTGATTTTGAATAAATTGATTTTGAATAAATCCTACTAAATACTGAAGAAGCTGCAGTTTTGGAGAGAAAATATTGAAAGAAAGAAATATTTCATAGGAATGCAAAAAAGATCCATTCCCACTTCTCACTTGTAACAAAGGATCCTTTGGCATGAGCTACAAGGGACATATAATAGTATTCTAGCATTAAAAAATCTGAAGGTGGCATTGTAATGCGTATTTGATAGAAAACTTGAATTCAAGAAGTTGGGTAAGTCAACATTTGCTTGCATGAAATTTGAAATTTCAGGTTGAGATGAGGAAGTTGAGTTTAGTGATCTAAGGCATACATATCAAATAGAAAGGTTTTTTTTGGTGGATTTTGAATGTTTGCTGCTGAAGCATACAACCATTTCATCCTTTCTGATAAAAATATACATTTGTCAGTATCATCACTGGTTCTGGGCAAAATTGTAACATAATAGAAAGTGTTATTAGCTGGATGTGAAATCTCAAGTTCTAGTTCTTTCTTACGGATTGAGAAGAGATTCTGGCTCTTAGTGTGTGCATCTGTGAAATGCAGAGATGGGCTGGATCAATTCTAAACTCTTCAAAATCTCCAAATTTCATCACTCGAACTAAATTTGGAAGATCCCTAGATCTTTGCTCGAGTGGTCAGACTTCTTGACTTTAAGCAGCTTTTGTAGGTAGAATATCCCATAAAACAAACCTGTGCGTGTGGAATCCTTACCTGTCGGCTGGGTCGTGGTGTGCAGGAGCAAGTAACCATAGTATGTTTTAGGAGTTCCAAGTCTAAATAGTCTGTATAATTCTTATTTAGAATTAAGTGCTCAAATTTGCTATGAATCATTTTGAAGCTATGTGCTTCAAAAGATAAGATTTATTTTATGTATTTGAAACTCAGGTGCATGAGACCACCCTCCTCAACTATTTCAAATATTGTGAAAGATAAATTAAATATGGATTACTGAAAAGACACTGTGGGACAATATGAAAAGTATGAGAATCACATTTTACATCAAAGTGCTGAAAACCTATCTTAAGAATAAGATTAAATTTAAAAAAAAATAGTAGAGCATTAGGACAGTACTGGGTCAGTAAATAGTAATTGTTTTTATATGAATAAATAAAACGTAGAACTTGAAAACTGCACAATCAATTAAGATTACAAATAGATAGTCTGGAGAAAGATTTTAAGTGGTTTCCAAAATAAATTAGACAATTATTAGCTTTAGCATCTGGCCAGCCAGCCTAATATGCACTAGTTGATGGTTGGCAATTTTAAGAAAAGAAATGTTTAACTCTATGAAGCAAGGAATAAAGGAACAGCCAATGAAAGGTGCATTTAAAAAGCTGATTATTTCAGAGGAGAATGTTCACATATTGGTAATAGCTTACATTTGGCAGATTACATGTTTTTTTAGACACAATGCTTTTTTAAAAATGTAGTTATAGCATCAGCAACATAATCTTTGACTACATACCCAAGCACCTTCTTTATTATGTATATCTTAAAAATATGAGCATGATAGCAGGAAGTGATTTTATAAACTAATTACAACTTTTAATATAGATTCATATATTTGGGATAGCAATATAATTGGCAATATGTTAAAACTAATTATTTGATTAATAATTTTAATATTCATTTTTACATCCTATTGTTTCTACTTTGAATTTAGGAATAAAGAATTGGTGTTATTTTATTCTCCTGGTATAGATATAAAGGTTATAAAAGACAGACAAACAGCAAAGTGCATTATTGAACCAGAAGTACATTTAAAACTAGGACCAAAGGGAAATGTGCAAATATCCTATTGTTAAATGAGTAAGAAAATCTGGAAATCATTCAACTGTACAAATTAATGCTAATGTATTTTATCATCTGGCATTTAGTGATATATACAAAGTTGGCAGATGTTCCTATAGCTTCTAAATCAAGAATTAAAACTTTGTGATGTGTAAGTCCCTCAAATTATTTGGGTGTTGGCCTTGCATCTGTAAAACAGGCTTTCAAATGAGTATAGCTCTATTTATTCCTCAATACTAATGAGTCATTTTAAACTTAGAAAATTTAGAAAGATATTTGGATAATTGTGAATGCAAGCTACTAAATTCAAACTTTGAACATTAGGTTGAATTTCTAACAAGTATAAAATGATTATATATTTTTGTTTCATGACATACTAGTCTGATAGAACATTATTTTAACATATAAAATGTGTGAAAGAAATATATTGACCTATTTAAAAATTATAATTAATACAACTATAATTGTGTTGAATTCACTTAATGAATATTGGTTCCAGGTAACTTGTACCTAAATAGCCACAATATAGCTAGAGTTGTCTGTCAGCTGGCTGCTAATAATGAAATATCCTAAAAAAAAAATCTCTTCCCACTTTATATGTAGGAAATCTGATACAGGAACTGTTGTTTTTGGAAGTATCAGTATATCAACTACTTAAATAATGCATTTGCTAATATATCTTATTCCCATGCTTTAACACCTATGCAAATTAAAATTCACTTATTAGTATATAATTATTAAAATAAATCATTTTATGGAACAAATCATTGGACAACAAAAAAAGGAGTTATTTTATGTTCAGGTGGAGCAGGTCACCCAACTATTGCTTTTTAAAGTATCGTACAAATATTTTTAAAATCAGGAAATATTAACTTG
The DNA here is from genome assembly GCF_964339955.1 of Pipistrellus hanaki. NCBI lineage: Eukaryota > Metazoa > Chordata > Mammalia > Chiroptera > Vespertilionidae > Pipistrellus > Pipistrellus hanaki. Next base: position 159,250,769 of record NC_140505.1, read on the forward strand.
AAACTTTTCTGTACAAATCCAGTACATCATCGAAGTTTATAGTAAAAGTAACATTGAGATATTTTCATTAGCTAGATCCTGATTCCTTAGACTGTAGGTGAAGCTTGGGCAAATTTATAGATTTCTTTTTATGGGTAGCTGTGTAACATGCAAACAGAAACAGCTGAGAAAAAGAACCCTTATTTTTTATATAAAATTGTTTTCCATTAAAATAATCTGTTGAAAGCCAGAAGCCATCCAAGTGCTGATACCAATTTAAGAAGATGATCTTTTGCCTTAATTATACATCTGGGAAATATTAGCTGAACATTTTGTGGAGAACAGTGAATACCTTAGTTGCCAGTTGTCTGAAATGCTGCTAATGATCGACATAGTGCCAGTGTTTTGATGGCTAAAACCTAGGCTGAATATGAATACAAAGAACACAGTTGGGGGAGAAAAAGCACACATTTTATACAAAACAGATTTCAACCATCTGCTTGGCACTTAAGTTTGCGACTATAGGCAATATATGAAAGAGACCACTGTCCATGTTATGAATGGTATCACTTTTATTGGTACCTTAGAAAAACCATAGGGTTGGAAAGCATCTATAACCAATGATTTTCTTCAGTTAAATAATGAAAACAAGGGCCTCACCCAAAATTGTGTTTCCTCTATAATATCTTCTGTGTCACTCTTCTTCTTCTAGCAGAATGGGTTTCGTGAATAAAGTAGGTCTTAGTGCTGTACCTCAGGATATTAAAATGTACCAGACAATAATACACAAGTGGCCCTAAGGACAGGAACCCCAGATGGTTATGAGATAAAGTACTGTTTGCTTTAGGAATAGGTTATATTCCTGAGTCTGTTGCCTGAGTACTATGGTGCATGTCAAATCAGCATGGAAGTTAATGGTCCAGAAGCACTTCTGAGTTTAATGCTTTCCCATTTGTTCTGAATTTATAGTATTAAATCAGACCAGTGCTGTTTCATCACCAGTTCAGTAAAGGAAAATCATGCCATAGATAGTAAATTATAGGCAACATCTAATTATTTCACCCATTTCATGTACCTTAAAGGCATGGAAGAAATATTCAATAAAAGAGTATTGGCAAGTGTTATATACTAGACGTTTTTAAGTTTATAGAGTAGTTGATAAGAGCTATTATAGACTGTTACTTAGCATATAATACACAGTAATAAAATTTTGACCATGTAATTTCATCTATTTCATTTTTCCTAGCTGAAATATATTTTGCATTTTTTAAATATTAGTAAAATTGAGCTATTAGGATATGTTAGCTTATTAATTTATCTAGGTTGAATGAATTTCCATAGCTATATTAAGACCATTTTAGCTCTTGAGGAAGAAGTATATGATTAGTAAAAAGTGTAAAAAAATATTTTCAGAACCCATTTATATCTGTGCTTTCCAATATTGTAGCCACTAGCCAATATGCCACAATTGAGGCACTTGAAATGTAGTCAGTCTGAATTGAGATTTGCTATAAGCATAAATACATACTAGATTTTGAAAGAAAGAATGTAAAATATCTTACTAAGTTTTAAAATATTATGTGTTAAAATTATTATATTTGGATATAACCATTTAAATAATATTATCAAAGTTATTTTCACCTGTTTCTTATTACTTTTTAATGTGGCAACTAGAACATTTCACATTACATGTGAGGCTCATTTTTGTTGCTCACTTTATATTTCTACTAGATGGTGCTGTTTTATCCCTTGTGAAGGGAGGAAAATTGAAACTTCTATCTGTATCTAAATTCTAGTAGTTCACAGCTTAGTAGGGTACCAATTTCAGAAAGACTTAGGATTTTACTGTCTTAGCTTTCTTCTACAAGAAGGTGAAATTATATCACGTTTAAAATATGCATATTTTTTATTGATTTCAGAGAGGAAAAGAGAAGGAGGAAGCAATATAAACATCAATGATGAAAGAAAATCATTGATGGGCTGCCTCCTGCAGACCCCTATGGGAATTGAGCCCCCAACCTCGGCATGTCCCCTTGACTGGAATTGAACCCAGGACCTTTCAGTTTGCAGTGCCACACTCTATCCACTGAGTCAAACCGGCTAGGGCTATATTATGTTTTGAAAAGCCTAAGTACTAGTAACACTGACTTGCACAGATGCTTATTTCATTCACTCACTGAATGCTGTCAATTTCTCCAAAACACCCATAGAGATATTATAAATGAAGATCATTGACTAAGGATTATAGAGATTATTTTAGAGATTATAGGTTTCAAAAAGACAATTATATTTACTTTTTGAAATGCCACCTTGTGTACTTGTAATTTATCTACTGGGTTTAAAGAGGTTTGTGGTTGGGTAGAAATACCTTTCCCTTTTGCATCTCAGCTGAAACTACATACAGTTTTTAAAATTCACCCACAAGGTGTGATCCCAGGTCTTTCTCTATTCATATAGAGACATACTTATGGAGACAGATACAGAGATAGCGCTAACACTCGGTATGGACTTATTATGTGCCAAAGTTAGGCTCACAAAAATCCTATTTTTAATCCCATTTCTTCACAAATGAAGAAAATGAAACAGAGCTACCTAATTTCTTGAAGGTAGTGAGTGGCAGAATTGGGATATAAAGTCAAACAGTCCAGTTCCAAAATTTAATCATCAAATTTTACTATTGCTCTACATAATAAAGTATTTAGATAGGCCTGGTGCAAGAAATTCATGCACTGTGGGGTTGGGGAGCCCCCCACCCCTGCCTGCACTCTCTCGCAGTCCAGGAGCCCATTGGGGATGTCCTTCAGTTGAACATCCTTAGAGTTGCTGCAGAAGTAGGAGAGGCTTCCACCACTGCTGCTGCACTCACCAGCAGTGAACCCAGCTTCTGGCTGAGTGGCGCTCCTCCCTGTGGGAGCACACTGACCACCAGTGGGCAGCTCCTGCATTGAGTATCTGCCCCCTGGTGGCCAGTGCATGTCATAGCAGCTGGTTGTACCACTGTTCAGTCGGTTTGCATATTAGCCTTTTATTATGTAGGATTATGTATTTTAGTGGAAGACAATTCTTTATTCATTCAACAAATGTATTTTACAACCCGTTATGCCAGGCATTATTTTAGTTACTGAATAAATATTACTGAAATGCAGACACTATAAATAAATAACATGATTGTGCTATCAACTTCTAATTCCTCCTCTCTGAATGAGTTCACGTTTTGCATGGCACAAGATGATGTGCAAGGTGGTGGATACCCAGATATCTGGGCAATTCTGTAAAAGGTTTCTTGCTAAAGGCCATTTGGAACTGTTTTTGAGAGAGACAAATTTCCAGTGCACATTATACATGGAAACTTCTTACTGTGAGAGGTATAGCTGTAAAATTTCTCAAATCTCTCTCTCAATCCTTTTATAATGGAATACCTATGGAAATATCTATGTGGACAGACAGTATCTTTGCTCAGAAAGTTTATCTGATCAGTTTTTGTTGTTTTAATTCGTGCACTGGCTGGGTGTGTGGTCTGTGGGGATTGGCCCTCTGTGGGAGCGCCACTCACCAGGTCAGCTGAGAGGCTGTGGATCTGCTCCCTGGTCTGGCATCTTCCTTGAAGCCTGAGCACTCACATCCCCAGGGGACCTGGTCAGAGCTGTGCCCCGGGACAATGGCACTGCGAGGCTGCAGCGTAGGTCCAAGTCCAGTGGTGACCACAAACTCACTTCCCAGCCTTCAGGGTCAGCTCTATGAGCTCAGTGGCAGTGCTGCACAGCCTGTGGACATCTGGGGGAGATGTCAGGGAGCGAGGAGGAGGAGCCTGGGGCTAGGAGGGATGATCACAGTCCAGGTTCCTGCTCTTCAGCCCGGAGTTTGCAGCAGCGGGAGCAGCCACTCACCCAGGTCAGCAGAGTGGTGCCCTCTGCACCAGGAAGCAGCTCCTGCATTGAGTATATTCCCCCTGGTGGTCAGTGCGCATTATAGCAACTAGTCAACTGGTCATTCTGGTCATTGCGCAGTTCAGTTGCTGGGCTTTTATTATATAAGATGTGTAAAGATAAATTAAAAAAGGGAAGATAATTATTTCTGAAATTATGATTAAGAACTCTGTGTTCCGAGACAGTCATAACAAGGTTAATGATTATAATTTTCTGATAAAAAAAAAAAACCCCACAACTTACCATTTTATGAGTAGTCATAACATTTGTAGGAGCCTTAATGTCTGAGAGAGTAATTTATTATATGAATCTTTAAATTGTCTTCAATAGAAGTATTACAGAATATTTATAAGAGAAGCATGTTAAGGCTGCCTAGTATTAATTTTGCCTTCTCTGATAAATGTGTTGTTTCTGTACATGTAAGACAACCCAGCATCTCATTGGGACCTCTGAGTTGACTTAAATGTAAAAGTTAATATAAATTAAAGTAGCATATAATTTAATGAGCTTTCTTATCTACATTTAGAGTGATATAGATGCAAACATTATTCTCATACTGAATTATTCATTTAACAATATTTAGTGAATACTTACTATACAGGCAAATTTTTGGCAAGGTGAAGGTACACATCAATGTGAATGAAGGAATGGGAAGGAGAAACAGTATATAAAAGAGTAAGATAAGAAAGATATTTATAATTTATTTACTTATCAATATGAGACTATTATTTTAAAACTAGAGGCCCAATGCATGAAATTCATGCAAGAGTAGGCCTTCCTTCCTCTGGCTGCTGGCACTGGCTTTCCTCTGGCACCAAGAAAGCAACCTTCCTTCCAGCCCCAGCTTGGTCTGGAAGGACGTCCAGAATGCTGTCTGGTCTAGTTAGTATATTACCCTTTTATTATTATTGATATCTCTGTTTTCTCTTTACAAACTGAAGGTGTCACCAAAACTGATGGTTTCGGTTTAGACATAATTATTTTAGAATTCCTCTTTATTACAACATTTAAGCACTTATATATCACAATCTAATAAGTTCTGACTATTTTTTTTTTTCAGATTTTTGTTTCTTTATTGATTAAGGTATTACATATTTGTCTTTATCCCCCCATTGCCTCCCCAACCCCTCCCCCCCCCATTTATAACCTCACCCCCCTGGTGTCTGTGTCCATTGGTTAAGCTTATATGCATTCTGACAAGTCCTTTGGTTGATTTCTCTCCCTTACCCCCACCCTCCCTTACCTTCCCTCAGAGGTTTGATGGTCTGATCAATGCTTCTCTGTCACTGGATCTGTTTTTGTTCATCAGTTTATGTTGCTCATTATATACCACAAATGAGAGAGATTGTATGATATTTATCTTTCTCTGACTAGCTTATTTTGCTTAGCATAATGCTCTCCAGTACCATCTATGATATTGCAAATGGTAATGATTCCTTCTTTTTTATAGCAGCATGGTATTCCATGTGTAGATATACCACAATTATTCAATCTACTCATTTGCTGATGGGCACTTAAGGCTGTTTCCAAATCTTAGCTATGGTAAATTGTACTACTATGAACAAAGGGTTTGGAACAGACTCAGGGCCAGCTCCTTACTATTTTTGACTTTATATTTTCTATAACTGAAAACATCCTAGTCATCTAAAATATGTCACAATTATTTGGATATAGAGTTTTTCTTAATGTTTACATATCTTTCTCATATATATATATATATATATATATATATATATATATATATACAATATATATGCACACACATAAATATATATATGCATGAATTATATATATAAAATTCATGCACTGTAGGGGGTATCCCTCAGCCTGGCCTGCCCCTTTTCACAGTCCAAGAGTCCTCAGAGTCAGGAGGCAACCTGGTGATCAGGGGAAGGTGAGGCCCCCATCACACCTCTGGTGCTACCACTGCCAGCAGTGCAAGCCTTGGCTGGCCCTGGTTACCTGAACCTCATTTGACCATAGTCGGCTGGGATACCACCATCTGAGGCTGGCCTGTGCCTCGAGCCGGCCCTCTGGGGCTGAGGGGCCTGGGCATTGCCATCTTATGGCTGTGGGCACCACCATCTTTGAGGGTGAGGCAATCAATCAGCATATTCCCTCCTTATTGGCTGTGGGCACTGCCATCTTTGTTATGGTGTGAGTGTCAATTAGCATATTCTTTCTTGATTAGATAGGAGTAGAGGCCCAGTGCACAAAATTTGTGCACGGGGAGGGGTGTGTCCCTCAGTACAGACTGCACCCTCTCTAATCTTGGGACCCTCTCACAATCCAGGACTGCTGGCTCCCAACTGCTCACCTTCCTGACTTCCTGATTGCCCCTAACTACTTCTGCCTGCCAGCCTGATCACCCCCTACCCTGCCAGAATCATTGATGCCTAACTGCTTCCCTGCCAGCCTGATCGTCCCTAACTGCTCCCCCCCCCCCCTGCAGGCTTGGGTGCCCTCCAACTCCCCTCCTCTGCAGGCCCGGTTGCCCCCAGTTACCCTCCTCTGCCAACCTGGCCCATCCCAATAGCCCTCCCCTGATGGCCATCTTGTGTCAACCGGGGGGAAGCCATCTTGCGTGTTGGAGTGAAAGTCAATTTGCATATTACTCTTTTATTAGATAGGTTAGAGGCCTGGTGCACAGGTGGGGGCCAGCTGGCTTGCCCTGAAGGGTGTCCTGGATCAGAGTGAAGGTTCCCTTAGGGAGTGAGGCAGCCTGGGCAAGGGGTCTGTGGTGGTTTGTAGGCCAGCCACACCCCCAGCATCCCAAGCAGAGGCCCTGGTATCTGGGATTTATTTATCTTCTGTAATTGAAACTGTTTAGCCTTGAGAGGAGGCCAGGGCCAGCCAGAGCAGGCTGGAAGCTTGGCTTCATCCATTGTCAGCAAAACCCAAGCTTCCTGCTCACTCTGTGGCTGCAGTCTTCTTAGTTGGGTTAATTTGCATACTTGTTCCTGATTGGCTAATGGGCATTGCTTGTGGGCATCATGGTGGTAGGGTCAATATGCATGTTTCTCTTTTATTAGTGTAGATTTTTATTGACTTCAGAGAGGAAGGGAGAAGGAGAGAGATATAGAAACATCAGTGATAAAGGAGAATCATTGATCATCTAACTCTTGCATGTCATCTGCTGGGGATCAAGTCTACAACTTGGGCATATGCCCTGGACCGGGATTGAACCTGGGACCTTTCAGTCTGCATGCCGATGCTCTGTCCTCTGATCCAAACCTGATTGAGCAGTGTTTACATCTCTTTAAAAAATCCCAGATCTACAGTAAAGTTGAAACATTAGTACAGTGAGCACCCATATAAACTTTTAAGCTAGTCTTGCTAATTAACATTTGGCCTCCTTCTTGTATCTATATATTTTTCTGTTAATTCTCACCTGAGGGTTTTTTTTTTCCCATTACTCTTCAGAGAGAGTAGAAGAGATTGAAGGAAGGGGAGAGGGAGAGAAAGAGAGAGAGAGAGAGAGAGAGAGAGAGAGAGAGAGAGAGAGAGAGAGAGAGACTGGTTGCCCCCTATACTCCTGAACCTCAACCCAGGTACCTGCCCTTGACCAGGAATTAACCCCTGCCCTCCCCCCACCCCCCATTAGTGGGTAGGCTGATGGTCTAACCAATGATCCACATGGGCCAGGACTATCTTTCTTTTTTTTCTTTTATGATTTATTTGTAAGTATGTTGAGATTAAAACTTTCTTTCTTTTAAATAACCACAAAAACAGTAGTACATCCAATAAATGAATATTAGTACAGCAATATCATTTAATCTAGTCCATATTTACATTTTCTAATTGTCACATAATTTGTTTTCTACCTTTTATCTGTTTAAATCCAACTTCAAGTTAATCATCAGGTTTCACATTTACTTTTCACTTATCTCTATCTAAATCTCTTTTAATTATAAATGGTACCCTGCCATCTTTTTGTCTTGACATTGACATCAACATTTTTGAAAAGTCCAGGCCATTTTTCTTGATTTGCCTGATTGTGTACTCATAATTTGGTTCAAGTTACATACATATATTTTGGACAATATTAGTTCATTGTCCTTTTTAAAAATCACTTAAGATTATAATCAGATTTGTCATTAGTAGCTACATACCAAGTTGAAATTTTGGAGAACCAAAGTCATATGGTGGAAGCATTTCTGTTTCTTAGCTTTCACAATAATATGTCTACTCTGTGATCAGAAACTATCCGAGCTACAGTGATTTGTATTGCAAAGAGCTATTTGGCACTATATGAGAAAATAGGGCTTCATTAATTCAAGCAACCATCACAAGTTATCCATAAAGTCTACTTTGAAAATAGCTATAAATATAAAAAAAATTCACAGGTGATAATCTCAAAATATTTATCATAGAATCTATAAAATCATGTAACACAGCAAATGTACATTTAGTTAGATTGGAGTTCTTACTCTTTAGTTATTGCAGTGCCTGCCTCAGTTTCTTCATTTGTCAAGTGTCGATAGTAATATCACCTATCTCATAGGGTTGTTCTGAGGATTCAGAGTTGATTCACGGACAACTCAGAACTGTCATTTTGCATTTTAAGTGCCCAATAAATGTTGGCTGTGTTATCAGAGAATTCAGCTTATACAAAGTCCTGATAACACCAGTATAATCAACCAAAGTATGTAAAGTGCCTTCATTTATTCCTTAGATGCAACTGTGCTATGATCCTTTGTTGCAGATTTCCTTCAGCTTTCATTCTCCTTCCCCTACGGTCACAGAGCTCTCTTTTGTAGGTTAACACTGGTCTGATCTTCAAAACACAAGTCAAAATATCAGGCTGAACATATTTATACTTTTCCTGGGTGTGTTCATAGGCCTGGCATTTTGTGAGAGCAAGAAATAACCTAGTCAAATTGCTGTAGTCAGGTAAATTTTAAATGGATTTGAATGAATTCAAAAAGAAGCATTCTACCAGTGTTCTTGGAAAGTTTATGGAACAAAGTCTGCTTTACGGATGTGAACAACTTGGCCATTTTTTCTGCGTGCTGCCCTCCTCCCCACATGACTCAGTAACATAGTTACATTTATTGGTTGTTTACTTACTTTTAATGCCCTTCATTCCACTAAGGTTTGTGAGTGGCGAGAAAGGGAACCTCAGAATTCATGGTTTGAATTGAAAGGAGTACTTGTGTGGTCAGAATGAGGATGAGTAGAGAAATTGTAAGGAAGTTTTAGTTTTAAACAGCCTGTTGTTGATTGTCCCATTTTATTGAATGGAAATGCTAAAGAATGTTTTAATTTGATAAAACTGTTAAGTTGTTATTCTGCTCATTGATGGAGCCTGATAAACTTCAATGCTTTTTTTCCTCCCCCTTCTAAATACAGAATTTCTAAATACAACATTTTTTTTGTTGTTGATTCAATACAAGCTGTCATGTTAGGGCTCAAAAAAATCAGAGTTTAAAAAATTGTTCTCTAAAGGTATTAGCCATCCCCCAGTGAAAACATGTATGTTTATAAAAATTGAAAACTGTTATACTAGTACAAGTAAAGTTTATGCTTACCTTGACATGTGTTTTTTAAATTATATTCTCTGATATGACCGTACTTATAATCATTTGTATTTCCTGTGTTTAGAAAGGTTGTGCTTTTTTTGTTTATTTTCTTTCACATTGGTCCTAATTTCACTTTTTATTTTTCTGTATTAGATATTAGTTGTTAAATGCTCAGATAAAGGCCAGCCCCATGATGTTTGAACTTTGACTTATATTTTCAAGATCCCTTAGTATAATTGGCTAGTCAATATTATTCAACACACAATACAGAATTTAAGCACTTTTTATTAAAAAAAAAAAAAGGTGAAAAATAAAGAGTATTACCTTTTTAACAGATTCTCAATTGATGGCTTTTCTTTTTTATATATAATGGTCTAATATATAACTTTGCTTTTCCCATATGTAACATAGATTTATACAATTTTGTAAAAGTTTATACTAGTGTGTTGATTTTTTCAAATTTTAATGTGGAATATTCCATATTTGGGGGAAATGGGCCATTGTTATCTAAGGAGATGCTCTCTGAAGGATAATATCAAATTCTCTGCTAACTGTTTCACCTTGATTTTTTATATCTGTTTGAAGATACTACTACATTTGAAATGTTGAGCTTCTGTCTTTATTTTTTAGAAGGCAAATTTTAAATAGTGTTAACAGAGAAAAGCTAAATAATTTACTATAATTTCTCTTCTGATATTATTTTTATAATTACATATATTTGCATAAATTAGTAACACAGCTAATTGATTATGAATAGGCATTTTTGGCATAGTAATGGGTAATTGAAATTAAGACACCTATATGATAGACAATTTTCTTTCGGGTCCCTAATTTTTAAGGGTTCGAAAGTGTACTCTTTAGTTATTGCTGGCCTCTTTTATTAGCTACATGAAAGGATATTTAAAGATCATTGCCAAAAGAACAAGTAATTTTTTTTTTTTAATTGAGAAGTCAAGCAGATGAAAATGTTAGCTGTCCTACAGTACCCGAAAAGAGCCAAAATTAATTTCCTTACTTATAAATGACTATTTTGTATATAGAATGAATATTTAAATCAAGGAAGAGTGTTTATATTATTTTATGATAAACTTATTCCATACTTTACCTCTTTCTGACTTAGAGATGAATAAAATACATGAAAGTATTTTTAGAGTTTTAGGAATGTAAGTGTCTAATAAAGAATAAAGGTGAAAAGTTTTATTCATATTTCCAAAGTCAATTTGTTGGGATTTAATATTAAAGAGTTCTCTTTCCATGAAAGTGTGAACTGTCATTCCCATCAAATTTCTTGGTCACCCACAAGTACTGAGCTCCATTAAGGCCAGAAAAGAAATCCACATTTCTGCCTCCAAACAGCCTTCTTCTAATATATATTGAATCTTTGAGATCTCAATTTTCTTGTCTGCTTGGACTCACAGCAGGTCTTGTTCCTTGCACCTGGCCCTATTCCGACTTTTTGTTTTTTTGCTCTGTATTTGGGGGACCAATCTGGCTTCCCTTCAGGTTTCCTTATCTGTTACTCCAATGAGTCATGCTACCATCCAGTCTCCTTCCTCATTTTCTTAATTGATTTTCACTGGGGAGCTCCTTGACTGTTAGATGCCCTGGTTCTATCCTCTCCCTTTGCTCCTTCAGAGCCATCAAACGGACTGTAAATCTTTGGTGTTCTAGAAAATGTAACACCCTTTTGGAAACAAATAAATTTCAAGGTGAGCTTCTTGGTGAGTTTGTGAGGATATCTGCATGCTGTAGGGTATATGCTATCACACACCTTTTTTTTGTTTGTTTTTTGTTTTAAAATATTTTTTTATTGATTTCAGAGAGGAAGGAAGAGGGAGAGAGAGAGAGAAATAGAAACATCAATGATGAGAGAGAATCATTGATTGACTGCCTCCTGCATACCCCATACTAGAGATGGAGCCTGCAACCTAGGCATGTGCCCTGACCAGGAATTGAACTGCGACCTCCTGATTCATAGGTCAATGCTCAACCTCTGAGCCACACTGGCAGGGCCAAATCATCACCTTTAAAGTATAAGCCACTTATAGCACACTACCTGTAGTTCTTGAAGATTGAGTAAATCAAACAAAAGTACTATTTTGTGCCAAAAACGGTTTGGCTCAGTGGTAGAGTGTCGGTCTGTGGACTGAAAGGTCCCAGGTTCGATTCCGGTCAAGGCCATGTACATTGGTTGCTGGTCAATGTTTCTCTCTCATCGACGTTTCTAGCTCTCTATCTCTCTTCCTTCCTCTTCTCGGTAAAATATCAATAAAATATATTTTTTAAAAAGTACTATTTTGCATATTTGTCTAAGATGATTTTTTATATTATAGTTTTTTCTTTGGAAATTTTGTTATAACTTGTCATTGACCAACGATGGATGGACCGTAATTTGTAGTACGTAATGAAAATTAGAATAACTATTTGGAGTGTTCATCATCATTTTAATAAGGTGGAGTGTGTCCTACTATTTAAGGACAGTATACTGTCTCAGATCTTGGGTCTTGCAACCTTACTTGTAAGTGTTATATGTGTATGTATGTGTAAGAGATGAGGATGAAAGACAGTGAAAGAGAGAGTGAGAGCAGGAGCGTGAGTGAACTTAGAGAATTCCATGGGAAATGGGAGGGAATGCCTGTAATAAGACACCATGCATTCTAAACAGAAGTGAAATAGTTCCATTGAAAAAGGATACCCATACTTTATCTCACAGGAAGACATTATCATAGAATTAAGAGCCTCCCCTAAAGAGGTTATGCAGCCCATTTCAGATGAATTTAAACAGTTGCTATGATGGTGAGGGGCAATGAAAAGGGACTTTGCTAATTTAAGCATTTTTGATAAAGTTGATACGTATAATCCAGACTACCATTGTTTTTGGTAAAACAAAGAAAGCAATGTCCATTTAAAAATCAAGTTTTCTAGTTAATTGTGATAGTCCTCGTTTTGTTTACTTTTGTATTAGTATTAGCTAGATCCTTTTCTTTTCTTTTTTGTACTTAATAGATAAGAATTGCGGGGTGCTTTCTGGCATGCAACAAAAAGTTCTTTATCCTATTAACTGATGCGGATCTACTTCAGTCCTCTTTCAAAGGGCCTTCTTGGCATCTCCCTCTCTTCTGAGGTTGGGGAATCTTCCAGCCCAAGTTTCTCAGAATTGTGCTTTTGATAAAACAGAACTCATGGGCAACCGTACCCATATGTACTCTGATATAATTTTATTAAAAATATAGGACAAAAATAGGACACAAATGGATGTGATGTCTTACATCAAAGGAACAAAGGGCTATAGGAGGGGGGAAAAGCATACAATTTTGAGTATACTAAGCATCATTCATAAATTCAGTTGTCCTCAGTGAAACATTGGTCCACAGTAGGTTAAACCTATGAATTGAAGAGATTTTATATCTTCATATCTGCTTTTGCCATGTTGATGATTCTTTGCTTGAAAAACAGGGTTTATTTTTTTTCTCCCCTCCCAATGAATGGATTATAGGCTCTGACAAGTCCTACTTTAAAAAAAGGAAAGAAAACTTGTTTCCTATAGCTTGTCCCTAACTTATTTGATGAGAGACACTTTCTTTTTGCAACACCCGTTTTCTTCTTGGAAGACATTCCACTGCACATAGCACTGAAAAAGCCTATGCGAAGAGAATGTGAGGTTGAGGAATGCCACTCCTGATTCAACCTAATCCAATAAATAGTTTTACTATAAAAAATGTCATAGTATGTAATTGAGTTAGTTATTAATTAAAATATCATCATCTTAGTGCTGCGAAAATGTTACATTGATTGTGGATATAGAAACCTCTGCATCTTACCCTTAGTGAGTCAGTCTCCTCATCAGTGCTGGTAGTGCTGAGAGGCAGCAGCAACAACCAGTCTGGTGCTGGGGGCGGTTGATAGCTATAATACATTCTGATTGGTTGGTGCCATGCTATATTCTCTAGCAAAGTCTTTTCATTGTCATCTTGAACCACAAGTTGTTGTGAGAATTACATTAAATAAAACATGATGTATCATAGTGTAAGAGCAACATACACACATATAATATTTGCCAGTTTGTTTCCAAGATACATTTACTTATAGGAAAACTAGAATAAACAGTTAAGTTTTATATCACTTTTTAAAATTTTTTATGGGATTTTAAAAAAGATTTAGTTAAGTAAGATTATCCATGCCATTGCATATTCATCTGGAAACAATGAAATGCGGCTATAAATTTCTCAAAATTTAAAATAGCACTATAATTACTTAATGATGTAAAAAATGACTATTCATCATTTACATTTACTATTTATCTTAATATTTAACTGAATTTTGAAATGGAGTTGTCAAAGGAAAATACTACCGTTGGCACCTATCAGTAAGTTACCAATGATATCATGAAATTGCATGTGATATTTTTCTTGTTATATAAGAAAAGAGTATTAAAGATGATGTCAGGGATCAACTGAGAATCAATTTGAATATTAAAGAAAATTAAAAATTACACTGAAGTACCTTTTGCTTTCCACTGATATTAAAACTACTCAGTAAATGTATTAAAATATATCACACATAGAATTATCAAAGCCTTATATGCATATTTGCTGTGTAAGAGAAATTTCATTGAATTTTTCCTATAATAGAGAGCCAGAGTATTATGCTGATGTAGAAGGTTATAATTGTGGTTTATGGCCACATTGTGAAAACAGTATATAGGTATGATAATTGCAAAAGTTCAAATTCATGATAACATTTGTGATAATTTATTATCATGATACATGGAAAATACACCATGGCTTGGGTTTTCTATTAACTTATTTCCTGAGACAAGAATGAAATAAATTAAAAATTAAAATATATCAATTTATTTACATGAACTTAACTAAGCTTTTGTTAGGTTGAAAATATTGGCTGTGCTGAAGTATCAATTACTAGATGTCCTGTAGTCCATAGTAATAATTTAAACATATAATACATATATATGTTCTATTCATTTTGTGAACTGTTAATACTATTTTAAAATTCCCTCACATTTAATATTTCAGCAAATACTCATTTATATTCTAAGGATTATAATAAATGGGAGGTTAAAATACAAGTTCTGCAAGTTATACTGGTAGACCTTAAATATTTTGTAATATTTTCCCATTGCACCTGATTGAAACATGTTTCATTTTTACTCATTGCTGAGGGACATCTGATAGAGAAAAATACATATTTTTCATGTTTACACTAAAATTTCACCTCAATTTGTCAAATTACATAATATTTGTAAATTTAGCTTCAAATAGTTTATATGGCCTGCGGGGATCGGGCTGAACTGGCAGTCTAACATTCCCCGAGGAGGTGGCCAGGTAGGAGCCCGAGCTGGGCCAGGTGCGGTGCTGCTCCCTCTCAACCTGGCCCCTCTGTGCCTGCCACCACAGACACTCATGGTAGCGCTGCTGTGGAGGTGGGAGAGGCTCACTCTGCTACAGCTGTGCTTGCCAGCCTTGAGCCTGGCGCCTGGCGCCCATTGGTCAGCTGAGCAGAGCTCCATCTGTGGGAGTGCACTGACCACCAGGGGGCAGCTTCTGCATTGAGTGTCTGCCCCTGGTGTCAGTGCACATCATAGTGACATGTCCACTGGTCTTTTGGTTGTTCAGTCACTTAGGTTTTTATATATATATAGACTAGGGGCCCAGTGCATGAATTCATGTATCTTGAAAGAAACTGTGGGCTGTGAGACAGTGGGCACAGGGGCGGTTCTCAGCCCATCCACCGCGCCCCCACATTGGCCCTCCCACCATGGCTGGTTCCCTGTTGGCTGGCAGCCCCGCTTCTGCCACCGCCTCTCCCACATACTAGACCTGCTCACACCCACTGATGGCACAGAGCAATTGGGGCCCTTGCCAGCAGCAGGTAAGAGCAGAAGCTGCTGCCCTAACTGCCCCTTAGGAGCAGGAGGAGGTGGAAAACACTCCAGGGGGTGATTGGGGCTGATAGTCGCTGCTTACACCCACTGATGGAGTTGAGTGATTGGGACTGGAGCTGGGCACTGGCAGCAGGTGTGAGCACTGGCTGCACTGGGAGTGGAGTGAGAGCAAGAGGTGGCTTCAGGCCATGATCGTCCCTCAGGAGCAGGGGGAGGTGTCGAAGTCCTGAGGGGCAATTGGGGCCTTCAGCTGCTGCTCACTCCCAATGACAGCAGGCAATCAGGGCCAGTACTGGCAGCGGGTACAAGTGGGGCTGATGCAAGCAGCAGGTGCAAGCACCAGGTGGGACCTTGGCACACAGGAGCAAAGAATTTTCAATAACCTTAGAGGCTCACCCTGATGACGGCGACCAGCACCCCACCTTGACCTGGCATCCCACTTGCCTGCTCTACCATCCCGCCATGGCTGACAGCTGCCATGTTCCGTGTTCTGCCTCCTGATGCTGATGCCCGCCATGTTCCACGTGTACCCCCTGGTGGTCAGTGGACATCATAATGACCGGTTGTTTGGTTGTTTGGTTGTTCCACTGTTCAGTCTATCAGTCTATTTGTATATTAGGGTTTTATATATATATATGCTTCATATGGCTTCATTCAGATGTTTAATTCATAACTGTGATTTTTAATATTTCAGTTACCTTTATAAAATTTAATAGCACTTTTTTAAAGTTAAAAAAACATACATAAATATTTATCTTAGTACAATTCAATTAATATTTGTTGAACATATACTAATGCGAAACCTTTTTTTACTTGGAATAAATATAAAATCTTTCCTCAACAGCCTTTTTTTTAAAGTACTACTTTAATTTTATTATTTTTAAAAAAATATGTTTTATTGATTTTTTACAGAGATGAAATGAGAGAGATAGTTAAAAACATCGACGAGAGAGAAACATTGATCAGCTGCCTCCTGCACACCTCCCATGGGGATGTGCCTGCAACCAAGAATTGAACATGTCTTTGACCAGAATTGAACCTGGGACCTTTCAGTCCACAGGCTGACACTCTATCCACTGAGCCAAACAGGTTAGGGATTGATAGCCTTTTATTGGATGGTAGAAAACTTCAGGTAAACTTTATAATAATATGTTTTATAACTATAAAAATAGACACAGAATGTCATCGTAGCTCTAAAAGAGGGGAAAGATAACTTAAAGCAATGAAGACAGAAGAAGGTTACATAATGGTACTGACTCTTGAACTGGGTCCTGAATGTTGCATGTGCTCTTACATCACCCGGAATAGGCTTGAAAGATTCTGTGTTCACATGAACTAAACTGTATCACCATGCTAAGCTTTGGCCATGGCAAGACTCTTGTGTGACCAAGATACAGGATATAAACACATAAATTAGGGACAGGTTGTGGAGGGTCCAGAACCTCATGATTGGCTGTTATCCTGTGGGCATTAGAGAAGTATTGATTTTTGAACTTGGGCAGAGACTGCATGTTAATGAGATTTTATGTGAATGTATCTTTTGGTCATGGCGCTGCTTAATTTAAACACTTCTGATAATTCTGCAGTATCCTCATGCTCCTGTCTTAGGCATATCCTTGATGTTCAGGGGATGTTCTTTAAATAATCAGACCTTACTCTGATCTCCTGGCTATTTATTCCACCATTTATCTAGTTACTTGTCTATCAATTCCCAGCTGTACCCTAGTTTCTAGCCACTGCATATCACTCAATACTTCTTTTGATTTTGTGCTTTTGTTGTTATAACCACATTTTTAAGTGACCCTGTGGATGTTGCCTGCTTTCTGAAGCCTCCTTTGACTGATTGAGGAAGTCATGTATTCCCTCTATGACTTTCAAAGGATCTTCTCTCTACCTCTGTGTATAGTATTTTTCACAGTTGTATCTCTTCACTAGATTGTGATGTTCCTAGACTGTGAGTGCTCTCAGCTAAGATTTATTCATCTTTAGTTAACACAAACATAATATCAACACTCAAGATCAACTGCTTGTTAATTGGATTGAATATTCCAAAATATAAATTTAATGGCAATTGAACCGGCATAATTTTTACAAGGTCTATCTGATAACATAACACATGACTACTATGGAAACTATTATTTGTCTATAGTATCCTATTTTCTCTGTAATATTGCCATCTAACAACTCATTTGAACTTCAACTACACGTATGAAGCTAAGTGATGTAAGTCAGAGAGAGAAATGTTTGTGAGGCACAAGTGACCCATGGAATCTGGCGGATGTCCTGTTTGTCCTGTTCTCTCTGTACTCCTGCAAATAGAGATTTTTATTTATTTATTTTTTTGGTCACAAAACCCTGGGTTTATTTTCTCAGTTGTTGCTTCTAAATTTAAAGGGGAAAATATAAGTACTATGTGTGGGTAGAACTTCAAAACTGTATCTTTTGAAGAATCTTAGTAATATTCTTGTATTCTAAATAATATATTGATAATCAGTAGCAACATGGCATTCAACATTTTGCTCTTCCCTATTATTTTCTTTCCTTTTTTTTAAATCAAGACTGAACAGCAGGAAGTTGTGTTAGCAACCATCGCATTGGGTGGGATTCAGGAGGAGGTATACTAGAAAGGGGTGAAAACAAAGATTACTTTGGTCTTTTTTTAAGGAGGAACCCTAGCCAGTTAACAGTAGTATTCCTCTGTGGAAAAAATGGGAGCCCAAGGGGAAATTATCCGGTGTGTCAACTAGACCATTTTTTTTTTTTTTTAGCCCTGCAGACGGTAATCATTTCTGTATTTGTTGCTCCTAATGAAATAATTGTTATATCCTGGAAGTTAGCGATTGCCGTCTTGGATAGGATGAAGGAGTTTTACTTTGGAAAAAAATAAATTAGAAATGGAGTGGCAGGGAAGAAAGACAGAACAGCTTTTCTGTTTTCCGGTTTGGATTCTGCTCGTGGCTTTGCTGCCTTGCCTGCAGTGATGGGTATTGCCAGAACTTGGGGAAAAACAAAGCTAAAATGGCAACATCTCTTAGGAAAATCTGTAGGATTGTAAGAAGGCTGGGTGGTTGTGGGGAGTGTGAGTTGGAGAGCAGATGCCTTTGGTCTGAGTTTCAGTCCTCACAGTCTGTTTGCTTTCTTGCTTTGAAATATTTTTTGTTTCTACCTCCTTGGTTTACAGGGAGCTGGGGAGGCTCATTTTTGTTGTTGTTTTGCAATGTAAGTTTGCCAACAAGTGAGACAGAAAATAACTTCTGTGACAGACATGTCCCCTAAGACCTTTGCTTCTCAGGGAAACACCTCTTTTTCATGTTTAAAAACAGAGGCCCCCAACATTGAAATACCAAATTCTCTTTGTATGCAGTGCAAAATGAAAAGGCAAAGTTGTCCCTTTGGATTTAAAGAAAAAAATATATACAAAGGCCATATCAACTTTGAGGTCTTAGAACAATAATTTGCTGCTGCACTGATTGGCTTTTTTCTTTTGCTTTTTTCCCCCTAATTCTTAGGGCAGACATTGTGCTAGTGCTGAACAGCTGCTTTAAATTCCACTTATGAACGGAAATTTGAGGTTTTTTTTAAATGCTCTTACTTAATCATGATCAGACCTCCTCTGATTGATGCACTGCTCCTGTTGATAATTTTTGTATTTCTTTATTAGGCTTCCTTGGCAGTACAGAGTCCATCCTAACTTTTATACTTCCTTTGAGAGGGAATATTAGGTGAGTTGTGCACCAGTAGTTGTTTAAACAATATAGATGGAAGGATTGTTTTATGTATTTGGACAATCACTCAACAAAAACACAGTGTCAGATACTGCTGTAGCCTAGGATACATAGAAATGAAAAAAAACTACATATAGTCTTCATGAAATTGCTGACCTCAATAATAGCTCACTTTGTCATCTATTAAAATTTTTACATAGTCTTTCACAACACGTTCTTAGCAATGTTTACATACCTTATCTTGATGGATGAGATTTTTTTTTAAATCATGCCATTGTAAATATATTTTATAAGCTGCTTATTTTGTCTTCCTCAAAGTTATTATGGAAATTTAGGTTTAGGTGTGATTTTAATTTTTAGATTTTGTCCACTGATATACTTTCCCCTTCCCACCTATAGAAAAAAAAAATGGCAGAGATATTTCATAAGGGCAGGCCCATAGGTCAGGCCAATGACATTCTGATTTTCGTTTTGCTCTTCATGAGAAGATTCATGGAAACAATCTCAAGAAGCTTCTACTTCCAGTTCATATATAATCTGTGCTACAGTTATGATTCCAATGCTCAGTGGAGACCTAAATCAAAATGGGAAATTAAATGGCAGAGCAGAAATGTCATTGGTCTGTGCTGGGAATTTTATCTTAGAACTAGTCTGTTACTGATGTGAGAGGATTACCTGGCTACCCCACCAGATTCCCTCAAAGACTAGAGGAGGCGCTCTTGAAATTTGCCTCATGCCTGAAATACATCGAGGGTCCTCTGCAAGTGAAATACAAACACCTAGGAATAAGGAAATTGTATTCCAGGTAAATTAAAATTAAACAAAAGACAATCCATTATAAATACGGATTCTTTTCTATTGCTTTGGCAGAATAATATTTTTTATATTAGAAAATTTCTATTTGGTAGCTAATTCCTTTAAACCTCTTTGGCAACAGAGATGAGAAAAATTATTTCAAAGAACTGAATATGCCATAAGTGAATAGACATTTAGGCAAAAGGAGTACTGGTTAAATAAATCCTGATAAGTACTTGGCCAGAGTGCTACAGATGATATATTAGATTTAAAACAGTCTACTAATCATGTGTGCAGGATTTTGTGGAATAATTTTAGTGTCAAATAGTATAATACTAGAGGCATGGTGCACACATTTATGCACCAGTGGGGTTCCTCAGCCTGGCCTGTGGGATCAGGCCAAAACTGGCTCTCTGACATCCCCTGAGGGGTCCTTGATTGCAAGAGGGCACAGATCAGGCCAAGGGACCCTACCAGTGCATGATGGGGGCCTGAGAGAGATGTGGAAGGCTGGTCAGCCAGGGAGGGACCGAGGAAGGACTCCAGGGCATGTCTGGTCCTTCTCGTGCAGTCCTGATAGGCCAAACCCTACCAGTAAGCTAACCTATTGGTCAGAGCTTCTGCCCTCTGATGGTCAGTGCATGTCGTAGCAACTAGTCAACTGGTCTACTGTCTGCCTCCTGGTGGTGAGTGCATTTCATAGAGAGCAATTGAGTGGCCTTGGCATTTCATATCATATTACACTTTCATTTGTTGAATGGCTCGATAGTTGACAGGACACTTATCATATTAGTCTTTTATTATATAGGATACCATTCAAATCATTCAAAGGGTTCAGTATTTTAGAGTCTAAATTATATTTTCCAGACTGACTTACTCATCAGTAAGTGGCACACATACATTTGCCAGAAAATATGTCAATTTTTGGTAGGTTTATTTTTATAAGTTTGTGTATTTAATGAACTTCAGGGAAATTCACCATAGAAACAGGGTAGTGGTTAAAAGCATTGACTCTGAGGCCATAGGATGACCATTAAATTAGGCCCTGCTACCTACTCCTGAGACTTTGGGCAGATCACTTCACCTCAGTCCCTTGGTTTCTTTAGCCAAAAATAGGAACAGGAATAGCAACTATTTGTAGGGTTGTAAATGTTAGATAGGTAGGTAAGAGGATATTTCATTTAGTATTATACGGTGGATGCTGTGTAAGTATTAACCACCTTTTGTTACTACCATGTCGAAGTGAAGAAACTATAAAGTGACAAGAAATATTGAAATATTCTGGGATAGTTTTAATACCAAATGTTTTCTGTTCACTGTTAGATTCACATTAAACCTAAGGTGCCCTGGTAGTGTGGTTCATTTGGTGGGGCATACTCCCATGCACCGAAAGGTCACTGGTTTGGGTCACCGGTTTGATTCCATGTTGCAGGCTCCATCCCTGGTAGCTGGCTGTGGGAGGCAGCTGATTGATGCTTCTCTCACATAGATGTTTCTCTCTCCCTTCCTCTCTCTATAAAATTAATAAGAACATATTAAGTAAACAAACAAACAAACAAAAACAAAACCAAAGGTCACAAACTGATGAATTGGCTCTGGGTGTTTGTTGTTATTATTGTTCCTGTTTCACTAACATTAACATTTTGGAGGTTTCTTATAAAAATCCAGATATTGGGCTTTTCTTGATAACTGGATGTTTTTATTACATTGAGTTGGCATCCTTCCCCCCCCAAAAACCATGAACCTGAGTTCGTAGCAGCCACTCTACTCTGCAAATTTACTTGGCAAGTTTTTATAATCCGCCAGTCACTGATATACCCCAATGCAATGCAAGCATTTGTATTATACATTTATATTCTTTACTCCTGATATTATCTGTCCAGTGCCTTTCAGTCTCTGGATTTTTGTAACTCTGCAATGCATTCTGATTTTTAGTTGGAAATATTTTATAATCTTGACTATTTTAGTCAAATGTTAAAATGAATGATTTAGGGAGCATTATTCTCTTTATATCTAAGTTCCTGATATATAAGTAGGTAAACATCTGAGAGGTATGATCAAATATAACTGAACTTTATTATATCAAATTCTTATACCTAGAAATATAGTCAGCCAACCAAGAACCAGATTCATTACCTGAAATGAGTTATAAGTTACAATTTTTATTCTGATTTTTTGGTTGATCCCAGATGTTGGTGATTACATGCTTTAGACATTTTAACTCGCAATATAAGAGTTGATATCAGTCCTTTCTTTGTAGTAGAAGATTATATGACACTTAGATGGAGGAAAGAGAGGGTGTTAAAATTGCACGCCCATATTACCTCAAAATAGAAATCTCTGGGAACCATATGCTTTGAAATTTAAAAAGAAATGCTTTGAGTAAAGAAAAAAATTACAGATAAGAGTCCCTAAAAATCATTAGGAAATGGAAAAAAAAATAAATGCAAAGAAAATATTAGCATTGTATTGTTAGTAATCATAAAGCTTGTGAATAGTTTACTCACATATATCCCCATGTTTATATTAAGCATAAAAGTATGCTAATGGCTTGAAATAAGAATGAGAAAAAAGTAACTATGCCAAATCTACCATTGGTCTTAGAATATAACTCATAGAACCCATGATAGTTTTTTTTTTTATTACTTTAATGTATTTTTATTGATTTCAGAGAAGAAAGGAGAGGGAGAAAAAGAAACATCGATGATGAGACAGAATCATTGATCAGCTGCCTCCTGCATGCCCCACCCCTTACTGATTGAGCCAGCAACCCAGGCATGTGTCCTGACCAAGAATCATTCCATGGCTTTCTGGTTCATGGGTCAACACTCAACCACTGAGCTACACCGAATGGGCCAATTTTTGTATTACTTTAAAACTGAAGGAAAGTATGGTGTGCAATTTATAAAATAGTCACATTACCAATTACTATATTATGAAGAATTCTCCATAATTACATAGTATACAGGGTGAGGCAAAGTAGGCTTACAGTTGTGAGTATGCGAAACAGTTTATTCTTATGTATAATTTATTATTTTCCACATAAATAACCCTAAACTGACTTTTGCCTAACGCAGGATGTCCAATTGATTGATTCTCATGAAAATTCATATTTGTACTCTTATAATTTCCATTTTTCCACATTTTTTACTATCATCTTAGACTTATTAAGCTCTACTATTCACTATACTACATACCGAAATAGAAATATTAGCAAATCATACTCAATTCTTTTTAAGAAGATTAAAATGCCAAGGGATTAGAAGGTACAGTAAAAGTCAACCAGTTCAACCTTTTAAAGGTATACATGAGTCCTCTCAATAAGCATTTCTGATATGGGGTCTGTCTTCGGTTTGGATACTTTAACTGTTGTGGCACTCATTCTCTCCTGAGACAAGAAGGTTCTTTTTCACACCAAGTCTAAATGTACCTTCTCTCAATAACTTAGTAACTCTGCTTTGAACTCTTCTCTTATTCCCTCATTACTATTCATAAATATTGTGTGTAGTATTATAATTATATGTTTACTAGTATATGCTAGCTTCCAAAAGATAGGGTGCCCTTGCACATGGCAGACTTTCAATAAATATTGAATGCATGGATACTCCTTGTAATGTCCTCTAAAACCACACAAAATAAATACAATCTATACTTCTGCCAAAGCAGAAGGTTGTGTTTCAACCATTTTCTTTGAGATATATGTATTTATACATACGTAAAGCTGTGTGTGCTATGTATAACACAAAAATCCATGTATGATATTTTAGAATTTAACACATTTTTACATATTCAAAAACCCTGATAGAAACTCCTCCATAGGCAGAAATTGCCACACAAGTTGGGAAAAATGTTTTAACACCTGAACTTTAGTGTTGGCTCCAGGATTGATGCCCATGTTAACACTGAAGTGGGAATCCAATAATGAGCATTATCAATTATCCCTTGATGATGTTCTGTGCGTTTTTCTAAGAATTAAGAAGGCTACATTGATTATTATGATAAAACATATTTTACCCAGTGTTTGCAATTAAAATCAAACTGGTAACATAGAGATTCAACAGAAAATATAGTTTGAATGTATTAATTTCCCTTAGATTATAGTTCTTTATTCTTTCCTATATGGGTCCTCAGTACCTCCAAAATATGAATAAGGGTTTACATTTCTTGACAGGACTGTGACAGCAGTGCTTATTAATTCTGAATAGTCTTTAAATACTCCAGGAGCTGAGGGGATATAGTCCATATGGCAAGTAATTGGTGGTGTTTAAGCTGTCTTGCCATCACTCCATTTTGAAGTAGCTATTATTTCAGTCTGCTTTTTGGTGATAGTTAGAAGATATCTACCTGCAACTTCTTTTGCCAGGTCATGACAGAGCATTCTAACTCCGTTGTTTTCTCTTGGAGTGTTTTATGGCTATAGTTCTTTGCTTTAAAACATTTAATTGAAAGTGCCAAATGTGTTTAGGTGAACTACATGGTCATTTTGGGAATGGGGGTGGCTGAAATTATTGATGACAACATCTAGGGAATTGTTTCAGTAGCTGAGTAGTTACAGATATTGAAAAGGAAATTCTTACTAGTTTACTAGTTTATTTGTTTTTCTCTTTCACTTTTGTGATAGCTTGCTTTTTCCATTCAAAAATTATCCTCTTGGGGTTTAGCCACATGGTCCTCCGATGGCCCATACAAAATACCAGGTATCAATCTAAACCAAATCCGGTGACACAGTGCACCTGTGTTCCACATTGGTTCTTCACATGGAAAGTAACCCCTTTCTTTGTCTAGAAGTCTTAAGCCCTACACATAGAATGGGGAAATTGTTTATGTGAGCAGCAATTTCTAAGGATATTTTTACAGTTAATCTTATAACAGGTACCACTTTCCTTTATCCTAAGGAGATTCACCTCACCCTCAAGAAGCAGGTGGAAGGAACCTATTTTATATAAGTTGTTTAGAAATAAATGTCATGCCACAAAAACTATATTCTGAATTCCTAGCAATAGGGTAAGGTTTTGGTGCATGAGTAATAGGAAGACTGCTATCATACTTCTTGGTGTCACTAAAGAGTAATTTCTTTTGACTTAATTTGGAAATAAATTATTTGAAGACTGAACACACTGCATTGCTAGAAAGTAGAACTTTTTAAAAAATTCTATTTTTATTAGTGAAAGTCTTACAGATGTCCCATCTTTTCCCCCATTAACCTCTTCTAGCCTTCCCCTGCCCCCCACCCAGGCCTTCACCACACTATTGTCTATGCCCATGGGTTATGCATCTAAATTATTTGGTTAATCTCTCCCCACCTACTGCCTCCTTCCTTCCCCTCTCCCCGCTGCCTTCTCTCTGAGATTCCACAGTCTGTTCCATGTTTTCTATGTCTCTGGATCTATAGTGTAGAACTTGATTACTCACTTATCTAGCAAGATTCAGAAATCTTAGCCTAGTGCAGTGAATTCTAAATTTTATTTTTTAATTCAAAAAAAATTTGGCTGTACAGAAAAGTTAAAATAACTCTTGGCTCTTTTTCATAGGTCCAAATGTATTAAACACAGATTGCTTTTCTTAGCTAATTAGGTTGGGTCTACCCGAACCTTAACTGTGCTTTACAACTGAGTTGTTTATAAATTAGATTCAACTCAGTTCAATTCAATTCCTAATAACAATAATAGTAGATAGAATTTATTCAGTACATATAGTGTGTTTGGTACAATGCTACTTGTTTTTATATGTACTTATTTACTTCCTTCAAAATGCAGCGAATATTTCCTATAGTAAGAAAATAGAAATTCAGAGAGATTAAGTAACATGGTCAAGATCATGAAGCTAGGAAACAGCATAACTAGGACTTAGCCCAAGTTTGTTTAATCAAAGTTCATGCTTTTAAATACTGTGAACGCTCCTCAGCTTTGGTTTATTATGCCCTATGTGAGATCCTGCACTAGACTGGACAATGAGCAATATTGTTTGTGGCTCAAAGAGTTTATAATTCAAAGTGAATAACTCACAAAGTAATTCATGAAGTTCAAAACTCACTTTGGTTTTGGTTAAAAAGTTTCTTCTGGATTAAAAAGTCTGATAGATGAGTTTCGGTGGTAGGGATAAAGACCAGAATGTGAGGTTTTGTATTTAAATCTAGAATTTTCAAGTAGATAACTTGCAGTAGTGCAAAAGTTGTGCAAATATTGCATAAAGTTAAAATAAATAAATGTGAACTACAAGCACAGATTTAAAAAAACACATTTATTTAATTAGTAATGATAATAGCAGCTGATTTTGAAAATATCTGGGACCTTGAGGATCAGTAAATTCTTTTGCTTTACTACTCATGTACATGATTTTATGTTATAATTGTTATCACCCAAGTATCTGTGCCTCTTACTTCTAATGCATTTATTTGCTCTCCACCATGATAGTCTAAATTATTTTTAAAGAAATAAAAATTGAAACACTTGCTTCTAGATTTACCTTGATGTTTATTTATAAGCATATGATTATTCAAATTACTAGTGAATTCTAACTACTAAAGCATCTTGGATTATATTATAGACTATTAATAATTGAGGATCATGTCCTACTTTTATACGTTTATAAACAAACTACTAAAAATAAATATTAAAGACCTATTAAGGTTCTATGTTATGCTTCCCTTCTGTACTTTCTTAAGGCTAGTACCAACAATGGTTGATTTCATAGGAGATGAATTAATTTTGAGCTCAGGATAATTATTTTGGAGATTATTACAACATGATTTACAAATGCTGTGATTCCTTTAGAAGTTTCCTTAGATAAATTGGAGGTTAAGTTACCTTCCTGGATCCTTACCTGTATCAACAAGATTGAAATGCTGGATCAAACTGCTCCAGACTCCACTATTTTGGAAGTATGATAACACATATTACATTTTAGAAACATTTAAATGAAGAAATTAATAAAAAAAAATTTTTTTTTGTTTTGATAGCCTACCACTGGGAACATGTCCTGGGAGAACAGGATATTATTGGTCCTGCATGTGCACTAGGAATGAGCTGTTATTCTGTATGGTGTTTTCTTCTAGAATAATTATTACATATTTGTTTATCATGGTTTCATAAGAAGATGCTATTGCAAAGAGGATGCTAAAAATGCAAAAAAAAAACAAGAAGAAAAAAAGAAAAAGCATATTTACTTAATAAAAGTCTGTATTATTTAAAAATCAACAGACATTATAAATAAAATATATTTCTATTTTTTGGATAAAATGATTATTTTAAAGCATACACTGAAGTGATTTGGTTTACATAAAATAATCATTGTAATTATTATTAATTTTCTAAGATATTGCAGAATTGTTCTATCATTGCTGGTTTGCTTTTGCTTTTCTTTTTTATAGTAATACTAGCGGCCCAGTGCATGACTTCATGCACCTTGAAAGGAACTCTGGGCCTTAAGGCTGTGGTAGGCACAGGGGTGATTCTTAACCCATCCTCCATGCCCCTGCTCAACCCCTCCTGCTGTGGCTGGCTGCTGACAGCACCATTCCCACCGCCACTGCTCCCACACACTGATGGTGCCGGCCTGCTTGCACCCATTGATGGTGTGGAGCCATTGGGGCCAGTGCCAGCAGCAGGTGAGAGCAGGTGCTGCTGCCCCAATCACCCCTCAGGAGCAGGGGGAGGTTGGCGAAGCCCTCAGGGGTGAGCAGGCCCAGCAGCCTCTCACACCAGCTGATGGCACCTATAAATTGGGACCGGAGCTGGGCACTGGCAGCAGGTGTGAGCATAGCTCTGGTGTCGGCTGTGGGTTCATGTGGGCCCAGCATGGGCAGCAGGTACAAGTGCTGGGTGGGACCGCAGCATGTGGGAGCAAAGCATTTTCAGTAACCACCAGAGACTTGTCCCGATGACAGGGACCGACACCCAGGCTTTGTCTGGCACCCTGCTGACCTTCTCCACCATCCCACCATGGCCAATGCCTGCCATGTTGCATGCTCTGCCACCTGCTGCCAATGCCCTCCATGTTCTTTACCTGCCTTCTGGTGGTCACTGCACATCATAGTGACCGGTTGTTTGGTTTTCTGTTGTTCTGACTATTTGTGTATTAGCCTTTTATTATATAGGATTTTGGTGGTTTTTGCAACTGTGGAATAGATTATCCACAGTTATTTCTGGAAATTTTCCTAAGTATATTAGAAAAGTCAAGGATAGAAGTTTATGATGATAAAGAAGGGAACTCTATTTTGCATTGGAGTATACTAGTATAGTTATTTTTTCTATATCTCACTTGCTTCTGTATGATGATTTAAACAGGATATTGGCAGGTATTGTTTTCATACACTTTGATATGTTCAGCTTTGATATTCATCAGAACAAAGTATTGATTAGAGGGGAGCTATTTACTTAGTTCTGAAAGTAGCCCACCACAGGAAGCAAGGAGGACCACGAGTGCCTGTTTTTCTAGTACTTAAAGCTGCTGTGGATACAGAAAGAGAAAGCTACCTAGTTTTTGCTAGACAAGACTATGTATCCTATATAGTAATAAAAGCATAGTATACAAATTGTCCCCTCAACTAGGAGTTTGACCAGGGGACAGAGACAGCTGGAGGAAGGGAGACAGGCCCCAGCTGACAGCCAGCAGCCACTAGGGACCCTACTAATGCATGAATTTTGTGAACTGGGCCTCTCGTATTATAAATATACATTTTATGGAAAAGTTTGCAGATTGACAGAGGAATTACCTATTACTCCACCTAGACAAGGGTAATCTCTGTAGGGCAGTGGGAAGAAGTCTTACTACACTGCAGCTGCAGCAACCTTTGCATAAATAGCGGCTTTAATAACACTCCAGAATTTGTCTCGACCTCAAAGGACACCCCGAAATAGAACTCTGCAGATGATACCGCTCTCTCCATGCAGGTTCTGGGAGCTGTTGCCCAGAGACTTCCTAGGACCTGTAATGTGTTTCACGGACTCTGTACATGCAGTTATGGTAGCTCTCTTTGTGTGGAATTTGGCTTCCGTCCTTTATAAACAATGTCAGTGTAGTATGTAAGAATGACAAACGTGAAAATAGGAAATGCGTATTTAAGTCTCTGGAAAATCATCTCCATGGTTTGATGTTCTTGGACACACGAGAGGAAGGTTTTGAAAGGATTAATTAGCTCAGTCTAAACTTTCCTTCAAACTTCAGAGCCACATCTCGCAGTTGCTACTCTGAGTGTGCACGTAGCCAGCTCTCTTTGAAATGTTTATTCTATGGGAAACATATTCTTTAAAATGTGAGACATATACTCTTGATTCCAGCACTCATTCTATTTCAATTCTATGTGTTTTATTATCTTTTAAAGAAATGTATATTCTTCTGGAGTCCTTAGCAGAAATAACTATCTTGCCATCCAAAGCTGTTGATTATGTTTGGTTTATTCATGGCTAATAAGTTTATATAGCCATTAAAAAGGTTTTCAGGGAACTGTGTGTGGATGGCTTAATGGAGAGGAAAGCTGTATTTTAAGAAGTCTTTAAATGCTCATGCCTTCATAAACTTGCCATCAGCAGAAAAACAAAAAAACAAAAAAAGAGAGAGAAGGGAAAGGGAGTTTGGGGAGAACTCTCTCCACTTTGGAACACAAAGGCCTTTCAGTTGTGGGGGATCGGAATTGGGGGTGTTTGGGTAGTGGAAAAAAATTTCTAGCATGTGGTAATGAGGTTTAAAAAAATAGCAATGGATGATTACTTTTCTCCATCAAGGCTTCTTTATCCTCATAAGCGCAGACAGTGGTCAGCATGTTAGACACCCCTCCCTGTTTTATCCATCCCTTAACTATGTCCTTTGACAGGACTGGTTTATACAGCTGGGCCTTTGTAAAGCTTTGGGGGAAATACTACAGAACAGCAAAAAAAAAATATGGCAGAGGACCTATAAAACAGTAAATGGTAAACACTCTGTCGAGTGCAAGATTCCACCTTCAAAGTCTTGCTTTTGGTTGATTAGTTTTTCTTTGAGGGAGTTGTAAAGTGAACAGCTTTAGAAACTTTTGGGTTTTGTACAGGTTTTATGGTGATACGAGTAATCTGATTGTGTTAACCAATACACTTTCTAATCAGCTATATTGTAATGATCAGAATAAGAAAGAAATCGGCTATATTACTGACAGAAATTACAATTAAATTAGACATTTCTATTGTAGAGATCCGGTGTTTTAAAGAACATCTGCTTGTGTGGGCTTAGCCATAGAATGGATTGAAAAGAGAAAGCAGATAGGAAAAGCTAAAAAGTTTATCTATATGACATACTTAAAAATATTTTAAATGGAAATTTGATAGTGACATCACTGTTATCCTGGTTTGAACTCTCGTGTAAATCTTGTATTGATGTCATTTTGTTTCTTCATACACGTCATATGTTCATAAGAGTTTGATGACCTTTTTCTTTACAGTATTTGCCATCTCCTTTGATTTTTTATTTCAGAGACAGGAAACTGGTAGCCTTCAAGTTACTACTGAACAGTTCGTACCCATTTATAGAAAAGGACAAACATTCCAAACTGGTCCACAGTGGCAGTATGAACTATGCTTTTAAAGCTTTTTCCCCCTCTAAAAACAACAGGGAATGTGCTAAACCCAGAAAGATTAATGGGGGAAGAAGATAAACAGTTAAGACGTAAAATGAGTTTAGAGGTCAAGCTACAAAAATAAGAAAGCTTATGGATTTAATTCATATTCATCCAAGCAAAGAGGCTTTGGCATGAAAGGAACCAATGAAGAGGCTCAGCATTCTTATAACATCAGCCATCGCTGCATCCCGCTGGTTTGGAGTTTGCGTGATAGATGCTCATCGTCTTTGGCACTGCACCCTTGCTCTTGGACTTTTCACGATTACAGTGGCAAATTCTTCCTTTTGGCAGGAAGTTCAGAAAATGTGTCTTTGCCTGGGATGCCTACCTGGCATATCAGAGCTGTTGTCCTAGGAAAGATTTGTGTACGGTATTTATGTTCTTTGCTGTTTATTTTGAATAGAACATAAATATTTTTACTCCGTTCATTTTTCAACAGCTGTTGTAGAAACAGACTGCAACCAAGTCTGTGTGGGACTGAAAAGGCCAAGTGAGTCCCCTAACTTTGCCAGAAGTTAGCAGCATATAAACTTTTCTTTGTCGGGGTTTTTTGGGTTTCGAAGAGGGTAGGGGTCGTAATATTTTTCTCTGTTGTTCTACTCAGTCATTCTCAACAAACCTGATGGCGATGCTCAGTACTTTTTTTTTGGTTGTGAGCCTCCTTTTTCATTTCTGTTAGGGGAAAAGTAAAGCAAAAAAAACCAAAACAAAACAGCACACCGTTCTCTAGAGGTTTGCTTTTGAAGGCTTAACTTGCTTGATTTCACAATGACCTTTGGAAACAAAAGAAATTAAAACAAGGCTGGTTACTTAATTATTTTTGTCATCATTATTAGATCCTAAATAAATTAAACATGCCACAGATTTTATTTCAAGACCTACACCATGCTAAGAGTAAGTCACTTTTGATTATGAAACAATTGCTATTTATTCAGACTTAGCCAGTAATGTGAGAAGGGAGAGAGAGAGAGAGAGAGCAAGAGTGTGGGGGTGGGCTTTTCAGAGGATGCTCAGATAAGGAGACAGGGAGGGAGGCGTAAAATAAGTACTTACGGGTATTTGGGAAGATAAAATTTTATATCTTATTTGCAGTTCTGCCAAAGGAAGAGTCTCCTGAGAGAGTCAAAATGACAAAGTCGTTAAAATAAATGAAATGATATTTTTACAGAGAGGTCAATATAATTAAACCTAAATAGATATCTCTCCTACTTAAAACTGAAATTTTTTTTTAATATATGCATCTCACCTGACCAGTGATGTTTATAAACGGAAATCTATATTATTTCACTGTGAATATGAGGAAAATGGCAAACTATTTTATAGATTATTTGATGTCCATGTGCATGTAAACATATGCACATATGCAAACATGCATATATCCTCATGAGGACAATATGGAAAATATTGATTGGCATTATTTTAGAAAGCAATATTACAGGTTATTACTACCACTATTACCACTATAGTGATAATAGTATGTATATATCCTTTGTGTTTGTTTTTTATGGGTTAACAAATTTTAAGGAGTTTGTTTCTACTTGTTTATTTTCTCTTTAAAATATCCAAAAATTTTAATAAGTAGTTTGAATTTTATAGTAAATAAAACTTGTTAGCATATGATTAGGATTAGATTAAAGTGATGCTGTCCAATTATTAATTGAGAGGTTCCATAAAAAGAGAATATTAATTCCCCTTAACATATATATATATATATATATATATATATATATATATCATTATGTAGAAAAAGTCTTCTCTGCCTTCTTCTCTTCCTCCTCCTTCTCCTTTTTCCTCTTTCTCCTCCTCTTCCTCTTCCTCCTCACCCCTCCTCTCTCTCTCTCTCTCTCTCTCTCTCTCACACACACACATACATACACAGAGTGTGGCATATATACCTAAGGCATGGATACTCTCAAACTTTCCAGAAAGTTTCATTCAAAGATAGAACAATAGAAATTGAATTAATCCCTGTTTCACCAGCAATTGTTCTGATAGAGAGCAGTAATGATTATCCCTTACGGGGAGTCTACAGACAGTTTTTAAAACTACCTTTGTGGAGATCTAGAGACTAGATATGCATTTCATACACTATTCTTTCACTATTCTAACCAGTTGTCTATAACCTGAAATTCATACATGTGGCAACCACATGTCTGAGAAACATCCAAAAGGCTTCTGATTTTTAAACTTTATTTCTTTAACTCAGAAGCCCACAATTATGTGTTAAAAAAATTTACCTCATCTTTTGGTTTAGATAAATGGTGCTCACAGTAAACCCATTGGTTTTGTTTTTGCTCTTTCTTCTCATAGTTATTAATAGAGTTGTACAGCATGTACTGGAAGAGACAGTTTTTGCTAATCTTTAGATTTTCCTCTCCAGTTCTGTCTGTCCCAGGAAAG
The DNA here is from genome assembly GCF_964339955.1 of Pipistrellus hanaki. Classification (NCBI taxonomy): domain Eukaryota; kingdom Metazoa; phylum Chordata; class Mammalia; order Chiroptera; family Vespertilionidae; genus Pipistrellus; species Pipistrellus hanaki. The sequence continues at coordinate 159,283,606 of NC_140505.1, forward strand.
GGGTGTGTGGCCACTCAGTGCTCAGCTTTCAGACTCACAAGGAGCCGAGCATCTGGGGAAACTCAGGAGGTGAGCACTTTCACGCTGACTCAGAGACCGGCCTTATGACTCCAGTCTGGCGCTGTCACGCCTGGTTATGGAAAGGCAAGAACAATGCCTCCCTTGAGAAGGGAGAAAAAAGTCTACTGCAGTCACAATTTTGATGTAAAATTTAAATCATCCCTCCACATCCTGTGGACTTAGAGCTGTCAGAAAGGCAAAAACCCATGCTCAGATAGAAAAAGCTTTTTATTTCCTTAAAAAAGTATACCCTCTCTAAGTATGATGACGAGTTTTTGGAACCACAAATCTTAGTGCTAATCATTCAGAGTAATTTATAAATAGTCAGGACAAAAGGACTTTGATTTTTTTACCCTGTGGATGGCTGAAGTGTAAATACTCTTTGGGTTTCTAATTAATGACAAATATATAACAATATATGAATTGAATAATTAGCAGCAAATTAGTCTTTATGATTTTGATGTTTTTCTTCCTAACTCATGCATTTCATTTATTTATAGCTTACAATAAATTTATCTTCAATATTTAAATGCTTAATGATTTCTATTTTTTTTCTATAAATAGATCTGATTGAAATTTAGTGCATTTGATGAATAAAAATATTATGTGATGAAACATTTAGTATTTCAAGTATAGATGTTTTGAGATAAGGAAATAAAATTACAAAATTATTAAATGAATCAAAGGTTGGTGTTTTTGTTTGCTTGTTTGTTTGTTTGTTTGTTTGTTTTTCAGTAATGAGTGCTTATTGCCATAGTCTTGTATTGTATACCATGAGACAGGTTTTAATAATTTTGCATAAAAATTCCATAAAAGCAATTACTAGCTCTTCTCTTTATGAAAGTGACTTTATAGTCAGCAGTTGTGCAAGGTCCCCTAACCAGTTTTCTTTCAGCTTGTCAGACTCATAATGACCCCTATCTTTTCTAGCTAGTAGAGCATGGTGGAATAAGTACAGTATAATTTAGTTAATTTAATAACCTTTATACCTTTTTTATATATAAGAAATACTATTGTTGTAGGCATTTAGTACGTGTGGATTAATTTTAAAATAATACAAAAAAGCATGCAGATGAACAATTCTTAGCTGGCAGTTACATTCATTTAGGTAAGTTTGGGCTCCGGAGCCCAGCTGTTGGGTTACTCATAATAAAGCAATCTTCTTATTTATAAAAGTTTCTTGGGGTCTTCATCTAATAACACATGTCCTAACTTTGAAGTGAATTTTAACAATTTACAATTACTAGTGAAACAGTAAGGGAAGAAAGAACAAAGGAGTAAAATTTTGAACTTCGGATTGTGGAATGGAATTTTGCTATCGTACACCATTTGTAAATGCCTGCCTTTAGTATTTGTCTTCCGTGTTTAGATAATAAAAACACGTGGACATTATGCATTTAAATTTATTGCATAGTAGTTACGTTACTTTGAGTACTTCTGGAATATTCTGTGTCCACCTAACAAAGCAGCACCCACTTCTTTCAGGTACTAACAAGAATCTCATTCTCTTTCTGGTTCTTTCCTTATCTCTATGTAACTTCCAAATGCTTTTTTTTGTATTGTCCACACAGTCTATGGAGAACCCTGCGCCTTTTCCCTCCCTTTTTTTAGTTTTCCCCTTCCTTTCCTGACTCTTTGGTGGTTTGGACAAAGCTGGGGAAATCCACTTGGTAAGGACAGAGATGCTAGCAAAAATAGGAAGACAAGAAGGTGGTGTACCAGTTAAAAGTGATACCATTCTTATCAGAGAAAAGGAATAGTAATGAACTACTTGACCTCAATACACAGAACATCTCATAAACTAAACATGTGTCGTGGTAGACACAGGAACAGCCTTGGTAAAGGTGAAAGCACGTGGTGACTACATTTTAATGAACACCGTTTCACATATAACTTAAACTTTTGTAATATTTATTATACTTTATTTTATTAAATTTGAATTGTATTTCAGAACAAAATAATAATTTCTTTTTAAGGAGCTGCGTGCAAAAATTACTTTTACTCTTAGACTTCAATGTTATGGTAGTTTTGTTTATAAATACTAATAGAAATACTGTCTACTCTGGTGAAATGTATAGCAAGGATTAAACGGGAGTCCAATCTTATGTATTATTCTGTGTTGTCTCTTTTTATATTTCTATGAAATCTGTGTTTCAACTTCCATTAATAGTTCATGCCAGGATCTGACGAATTTGATCAAACCTCTAAATAACAATATAATGAATGAGGTTGTTGTATGTGGGAGCATCATGTAGAGAAGTATAGAGATTGGCATATTCTATATCAGCAATTGATGACACAGAGGATTTAGAGAAAATAAAATAAAAATGTTAAGACTACATGTTTGCCACAAAACAATTTTCTATGTAAAGGCTTCAGAATATTATATATGACAGGGATGATTATAAAATATACATGGAATGTTCTCAGGGCAACAAACACAAAACTGAGTATGAACCTATAGGAAAACATATTATAAAGAAAAAGAACAAATCATAAGATATGTCTAGTAATTGAAATCCATGGATAAGGGTAATGAAACTGATCTTTATAAATAAAACGATAGGCTAAGTTTGTGTAATTCTTTATTAATAAATCACTTACAAAAATTAGCTGTTTCATTCATTTGAATCAAAACCTGTCCATATATGCTAAATATCTGTGTTGATTTCCCATAAGAATAGGTAACATTCTATTGTGAAAATATTTTTGATAAAACAGTAGCATTTCATTCCTAACATTTTTAATGTATTTCAGAAAAGGAAGGAGATGGAGAGAAAGAGATAGAAACATCAATAATGAGAGAGAATCATTGATTGTTTCCCTCCAGCAAGCCCCACACTGGGGATAGAGTCACAACTGGGCATGTGCTCTGACCAGGAATGGAACTGTGACCTACTGTTTCATAGTCAATGCTCAACCACTGAGGCACTCTGGCCCGGTTCATTCCTAATCCTGATTAGCCTTCCCACATCAACATTAATTACAAAAGGAGCCAGATGAGTTACTGTAAGTGTCCCAAATAGTCCTGTTGCTAGAAAAATTTGAGTCACATAACTTCTAAAAAAAAAAAAATAGTATAATCCTCAATATGAAGGATTGCCGATTATTATTTTACTAGTGGCCCAGTGCACAAAATTTGTGCACAGGTGGGTGTGTCCCTCAGTCTGGCCTGCACGCTCTCCAATCTGGGCCCCCCCAAGGATGTCCTACTGCCAGTTAACAGGGATCAGGCCTAAACTGGCAGTCGGAGATCCCTCTCGCAATCCATGACTGCTGGCTCCTAACTGCTCATCTAGCTGCCTGCCTGCTTGCCTCTAACCACTCTGCCTGCTGGCCTGCTCATCCCCAACTGCTCCTGCCCACTGCCCTGCTTGCCCCCATATGTCCCTCCTGCCAGTCTGATCACCTCCAACTGCCCCCCATGCCTGTGTGCTCACATCCAACTGCTTTTCCACTGGCCTGCTCACCCCACCTACCCTCCCCACTGGCCTGCTCACTCCAAACCACTGCCAACCCCTGCTGTCCTGATCACCACCAACAGACCCCCAACTGATGGCCTGCTCACCCCAAACTGGCCACATGATGGTCTGCTTACCCCCAGCTGCCTAGCCACCACCAGCCTGATCACCAACAACTGCCATCTCATCCTGGCCTGATCACCCCCTGGTGGCCCAAGCTCCCAGCCCCTCCCTTATTCCCCCCCCCCCCCCAGAACCTCCTTGAGTGGAGGCCAGGGCTGGCTGGAAGCAAGTATCTGGAATTTACTTATCTTCTATAATTGAAACTTTGCAGCCTTCATTGGAGGACAGGCCCCACCAGGGTGGGTAGAAGCTTAGCTTCCTCCATCTCCAGGGGTAACCCAAGCCTCCTGCTTGCTCCAGCTTTGTGGCTTCTGCCATCTTAGTTGGGTTAATTTGCATAGTTGCTCCTGATTGGCTGGTGGGTGTAGTGGAGGTATGGTCCATTTGCATGTTTCTCTTTTATTAGTGTAGATTTTGTAATATCTCATATTCATTGTTCTCGTAAAGAGAAATAAATTCAAATATTTCCAGTCATTTATAAAAGTGTTCTGTTATGCTTAAAATTTAATATGAGAGAGTGCATATTTAAAATAGATATTTAGGAGAGCATGTAATGGAAATTATACATTAAATAAATGACATGATCCAGAATTTTAAGAGTTCTTATTCAGAACATTAAGTTTTGTAGAATTATTAATGGAATATTTAGCTAATTTTCTTATCACTGATGTCTCTTTTATCTCTCCTTCTTTGCTCAGTCCTTTTTATGCACTGGTCTCCCAAATTAGGATGGACTGTAAGATTCAGATTATGCTCCCCCTCTTTGTTTTCTAGTTATTTTTCCCTTGGAAAGACAATTCTGTTCTAAACTGCTGTCCATGATAGTGCAGAGAACCAGTAGTGTAACAACAGGCATTTAACCATTTTATGACTCAATTTTCTCTTTTATAAAACAAGATAATGAAAATATTGACTTAGAGCATTATGGAACATGTTAGTGATAAATAATTACGGTTATAAACTAACTCTCTAATTTTGTGTTTAAACACTGCATAGCCTTAGTCCCATATTTTCTGATTATGTGCTCTTTCTTTTTTTTTTTATCCCACATTTAACAAATGTTTATTTCTAAACTGAATTTGACATTTCCCTCCAAAATGACCATTCTTTCTAATTTATATATTTATATAGCAGTATTTTCTAAATTATACACTCAAGTAATCTACTTTTGAAAAATATCATCCTTTTGTTCTCTATCTCTATTTTCTACTTTAAACTTTTTATCAATTACTAACTTTGGGGGCATTGTCTTTCTAACATATGTTTTTGATTATATCACTGTGTGACTAACAAACCATCACCAGTTCCCCCTGCCTCATTATCAATTTTAAATTTTTGTTTAGCCATTCAAAATTGGTAGGATTGTAGGGTTAGAGTCATGATCATGTTCTATCTTTCATTCTTAGTTGCATTCACTCCTCTTAGAATCCACTGCTTTAACCAAATTATTCTACTCACTATCCCAATGCATTCTTTAAATTTATTTGATTTGCTGTTGTCATTTCTCTTGTCTGGAATCTTTTCTTCTTCTCTGTCTGTTGGCATCTCATCCATCTTTTATTACCTAGTTGAATTCTCATAATTTACAGTAAGCATTCTCTGATTATTTGAGCAAGGCTATCTATTATACTACTAACATTTATTTTGAAAACAGTAACTTACCCTAAAATACTCTTTATTGATTTCTTAATTATGTCACTAAATTCAGAAGATAGCCTTTAAATGAAAATTTTCCAATAATTAATTAATGGATGAATGGGTATATGTCTATATTCATCTAAACTATACTGCTTTAAGGGTAAACCAGAAGGGTCTTCATATCTAAATTGCCTGTTTCCCCATAACACAAAGGTAATTTGCCTGACACAAAGTAGATACTCATTCAATTCATTCATTTATTTGTAGAAAAATACATTGAATGCCAACCATGTGCTAGGAATTGTGCTCCATATAATTAATTGTATCTCATTCAGCATAGAATATTAGACTCCTTAGGGAGTAATGTAGAGCAATCAAAATACATGTATCATGTAGTTAGTTATATCCTTAGAATTCATATTGAGAGAAAAAATAACAGCAGGTGAAATGGCAAAAAAAAAAAAAAAAAAAACACAAAAAACAAAAACAAACCACCACAAACATACCTGCAATTACCAACAGTTTATTAAATGCAAGACAGTCTAAGTGTCATGGGAAATTTAAGGAATTAAATAGGACATTTTTGCTTTCCAAGTGCTTGCTTTTAGTTTTAAATACTGTATATGCTAATAAGTAGAAAAGAAAAAAATAAACTATTGAATAAATGTCACAGGTCATATTGATGTTAAATTTTTCATGTGGGCTGCTAACAAGAGTTTGCTGTAGCTTGAGGTGGGCTGAAGTTGCCTCGACTCTGGTGGGAAAGAAAGGCCTTTTTGGGAAATGATGTTGGGATAGAAAACTAAAGTGAGGGATGGGCAAGTGTATATTTGAGGTGGGAGAATTTTAGATTAAAAAGAATTTTTTTTTGAAAGAGATAGGTTTAAGTAAGTGGTACATTAATTGCCTGTTGCTATTGCTACACAATATCACAAGTTTGTGACTTCAACATATGAATGCATTCCCTTACTAGAAGCCCGATGCAAAATTTGTGCAAGGGGTTTGGCCCTCGCAGCCCTGACTTTGTCCAGAAGAATGTCCAGAAGGTTGTTCAGCTGTCCAGTCTAATTAGCATATTATGCTTTTATTGTTATAGATAGTTCAGGAGGTCAGAAATGTACAGTCGTGGTCTTGGCAGGATTCATTCCTTCTAGAGGCTCAGGGAAGAATCTGTTTCATTCATTGACTTTTCTAACTTCCAAAGGCCGCTTACATTGTTTGGTTCTTGGTCCCATCATCTATTTTATCTCTTTTTCTAATTAAATGAATTGGGGTGACTGGTTAATATGACCCATCATCTATTTTCAGAGCCAGCCATCTAATATCTTTTAATCTCTGTCTGTGACTGTGATCTTCCTGCCTTGCCCTCTTGCCAAGACCTTTATGACCACTTTGGGCTCATCCAGAATGTCCAGAATAATCTCCTTACCTCACAGTTCGTAAATTAGTCACATCTGCAGAGCCTCTCTTTCCTTAGTAAGGTAACATATTCACAGATTTCCGGGATTAGGATTTGGAAATTTTAGGTGAGGGGCATTATTCTAACTAAGGTAAATGGTTTGTAAACTTGACTGAGCATTAGATCACTTGGAATCTTTAAAAAAAATTCTGATACCCCATGCGTGCTCAAAAAACAACAATATCAGGATGTTAGGGAGTATGACCCAGGTAGCATTCTTTTTAAGCCTCTTCATATAATTCCAATAACTGCCCTTCCCTGCTGGCCTGGTCGCCCCCAATTGCCCTCCCCTCCAGCCAAGGTTGAGAACCATTGATAGTTTTCAGTTGCTGTCTCACACCCTTTACCTTACCCTAAGGAAGCTGCATGTGTCTAAATACAATTGGGGACGTCCTGCTTACAGAGTGACTATAGTGCACTTAGAGTCTTTGGCCAATAGCAGAGGACTCCAGAAGTTTTAAAATTACTTTCATATATGTATTAGAATAGCCTGATGGTGCACATTGCTCCAGGACAAGGAAAGGCAAAGCGACTCCTTGTAAAAGCAAGTTGCTCCTTGCAAGGGAGGATATTTCTTTTCTTTTTTTAAAATATGATTTTATTAATTTCAGAGAGAGCAAGGAGAGGGAGATAGAAACTTCAATGATGAGAATCATTGATTGGCTATCTCATGTATGCTCCCTACTGGGGATAGAGCACACAACCCAGACATATGCCCTGACCAGGAATGGAACCATGACTTGGCTATTTCTTATCTATTCCATTTATGTAATGTGGGATTTGGTCCATATTCCTCGGATCTGCCCTTTTTTTTAAAGTAAGACTGAAACTTAAATTTAGGTTGTGCTTTCTAAAAGTATCTCTGCATCTTTGCTTTGATCATTACTTCCTACCTGAGATTTACTTCCTAAATTTTATTGTTACTTCCTAAATTTCATCTTCATTTATCTCAACCATTCCCTGAAGCATTCCAAGATCTCTGGTGCTCAGGAAGCCCTCAGGTGGTTGGCTATAATGCCATTTTACCCTAACTAGAACTGTCTTTCATTACTTTCCTGCTTTTATTTAAAATCTTCTCAGCTAATTCATAAACTTTTTAAAGTAAAAAACCTGAACTACATGTTTTAATTCCCATTAGATAAACATTTTGCACATAGGAAATGACCAGTAAATTATTAATGATTTCAAATTCCCTTTAGTCCCAGAATGAAACATCAGTTATTTCAAGAAGATTTTCTGGCCCGGCTGGTGTGGCTCAATGGTTGAACATGGACCTATGAACCAGGAGGTCACCGTTCAATTCCCGGTCAGGGCTTATACCCAGATTGCAGACTATTCCCAGTGTGGGGCATGCAGGAAGCAGCCAATCAGTGATTCTCTCTCATCATTGATGTTTCTCTCTCTCTCTCTCTCTCTCTCTCCCTCTCCTTTTCTCTCTTAAATAAATAAAAACATATATTTAAAAAAATATTTTATTGTCCACATACAAAGCTGAGTTAAAGTTTCTTATTATATCATCATAGATCCACCAGTTAGTTTCACACTGCATTATTATTATTATTTATCTCATGTCATTTTCTTTGAAGTCTGAGTTGTGTTCATTGGTATGTCTAGCACCTACCATAGGAATCCCAGAAATCATTCCTTACTGGGTATATAAGAGCATACCCCAATCTAGACCCTCAGCTTGTTCCCAAGTACCCTTCCACTGCAACACAGCATGTAGCTTAAGCTGCAGGAATTTGAAGCCTATATATGCCAGATAGATAATATATGGAATTTTCCACTCCTTTCTTAAGGCTTTTAGAAATGAATGAGCCTTTTCTCTGTCCAAAATTAAACACTTAGGTAGATAACAAATTAGAAATCTAAAGTTATTGAGAATTTTATTATCAATATTTTTAGAACTAATATAAGTCAGACTAAACATGAATAATGTGACTGATAGATTGATAGCTCTTTACATAATTTGTTATTTGTTTTATTTTTTTCTGACTTAGGTGCCTATTATTGAACTATAACTATAGTTATTTTATTGTACTGAGAAATTTTTAAGAATTCTTTTTACCTGAATTATATAAAAATACTCTCAAGTCCAATATATTAAGAACATTCTATAAGTCTCTGAAAATGGAATTGAAATAAACATGAAATATGTTATATTTTAGTATCAGTTGCCTTCTGGCACCATGACTCTTTCATGTTTATTGTTTTAGTCCTTCTGATTTTTGCTTCATAGGAATATCTATTTATATAGAATTTTAAATATATCAAGTATATATTTAAATAGATATAAATATTTGTATATAATGATTACCCAGCTGCACATAAAGATAAGTTAGATATTGAAAAGTTTTGAGAAGAGTAGTGATTTGCCTAGTGTCTACTTTTGGACTTTCACTATTCATAATCATTAATAATTATATTAAAGAATGACCTTTTTGGTAATTCTTTCTGAAAGTGATAGAATTGTGTAGTATCTTAGAAAAGGCCAGTCGATCCAGCTTTCTGCTTTGATAACATGGAGGCTGGCTCCTGCCAATAGTCTGGAGTTTTTAGAAGTAGGAGACTGGACCTAAGAGGGAGATAGACACCAGAATACCAATTTAGTAATCCCAGCAAGAATGATAATGCCCATACAGACCATAAATACTATGGTTTGTATAATAAATGCTTAATCTCCTTGAAGTCTAACTGCATGTGGAACCAAGAAATAATTAAAAATTCTTTTATTGATTTATTCTGATAAACCACAAATACCTTAAATATTTTAAATTTGTTTTGTCAGCTCATTATTTTAAAATATGAAAATCAGAAGTTTGCTTGTAGAGAATGGAACCAGAACAGTGGAAATTAAATATCCCTAATGTTTAGCATTATTATGTGTAGTTTAATATATCAATTTGGCGATTGATTCAGATTTGTCAATGAGACTAAAACTATTCTAATTCTGTGAACTCTAGCCCCTTATTTCTTTTCTCCATACTTAAGACTATACAGTCTACTTGAAGTAAACCTTAGTAATGAGATCAGGAATAGTTCAAGATAGCTGAAATGTCTTGGCTCAGTCTACTTGCCTACTTACATGGTAGCTGCCAACATTTCCTCTTCTCTGTTCTTTAGCTGATCAAGACCCTCAACTGTTCACATATCTTCTTTAACACTTCTAATGCAGTGTTATTGTCAAGTATAACTGGTCATGGTCCATTTCTCTTTTAGGAGCCTTTGTATTTAATGTTGATTTTACAGTTTAATGTTAGAAGGCAATCTGCTTTCCTCATTTGGGAGTTGTATGGTTGTGTTTTTTGAGAAGGGTGTGGGTCATACTGTAGTTTTGAAGTTTATAAAATAAACAACAGCTATTGTTTTGTGAGTGTCTGTGCTAAATGATCTACAAGTCATTTTTCATATGATATAGAGTTCATTCTCACAAAAGCATTACAAGTTAATATTACATCTTACTTTAAAGATGAGCAAATTGAGGTTGCGAGATTAAAGCCTTACAGTTTGTACTAGTAAATATTTGGATTCAGTTTTTTAATCCGTGTTTGTCTGTTTCCAAAGTCCTTATTTTTTTTTTCCTACGGTGCTATTATTTCTTAATAGAATGTCTGCAGTACACGAATACCTTTCTTTTGAAACTTTTAACACTAAGAATAGTATTATTCAAGGAAGAATAGCGGCATCTCTTTTAGTGTTATATTTTAAATTTAAAAGTCAGTGATATGTATGAAGGAAATGGTGTTGCCATTAGTTAATATATTGTCTAGTCTAGTCTAGATAAGAATGGATGATTCTGTAAACACTCTTTGTGGAACAAAATGTACAGCTTTTTCAAGGTCAGATCAAGAGGTAAATAGTGTTTATTTTTTATTAAAATGTTTAACTCTACATATGTCTATGCAAAACTTTTAGTGAAAGAAAAAAGGACTCTATTTAACTAAAAATAGTTGCACATATTTTTAACCTCTGATTATGTTCTCCATCAGATGTAAGTACAAAAATTGTTTAATTTATCTAAGTGCATTATCATAGAGGCATCAGCTTAGTCAAACAAAACATCCTTATTTGATTTGTTTTCCTTTTACTTAGGTATCTAAGGAGTTAGTTATTCTGATAAACCATATCTAAATCTTACATAGAACTGTGGAAATAAAATTAAAATATGTTTATATCCTCATCTCTTTTACTATTTTGCAAATTGGATATTAGAAATAAATGCCTAAATTGTGTGATTTAGCAATTGAGGGAAGGAAATTTACCCATTGTTTCAAGATTAATAATGATTTTAAAATTTATTTAGTTCTTAAGCTTTAAACAAATTTCAAACTTTTTGTCGTGTGTTCTGAGGTTTACATATAACCAGTATCTCTATATTCCACAGTTGTCTTTTAATAAAATGCACATTTTAAAATGGCAATCATTTATGTTGTTTCTTTTTTATGAAATACATTTTATTTATTTCTCTTTTTTTTAACTCCCAACCGTATTTGCTATTCATAAACATAGATGTTCTGTTTTCAATGAGGTCTATCAGAGTGTAAAACTAGATGGGTATTTTTCTTTAAAATGGAATGGTCTTTCATTATGCAGTATTCTTAGGTGAATTCTCTTATTTAAGAAGCCAGAATACAAGGGAGTGCTATATTAGTGTATTATTCTCACAACAAACAAGCACTGTTCTGTTGCTACCTGCTTGGCCATTGTTTCTGATTGTGTGTGCTTTGCAGTGGTATTTGGATGGTTTCCTGCTCTCTGCCAGCACAAAAAAGGCATTTCTGTTACAATGGCCCCTAACCACACAATGACAGCATTAAGGATTTATGTGGAGGTTTCATTATTTTCTCCTCTTTTGTTCCTTCCAGGATGTCTTCCAAGCGACCAGCCTCTCCGTATGGGGAAGCAGATGGAGAGGTAGCCATGGTGACAAGCAGACAGAAAGTGGAAGAAGAGGAGAGTGACGGGCTCCCAGCCTTTCACCTTCCCTTGCATGTGAGTTTTCCCAACAAGCCTCACTCTGAGGAATTTCAGCCAGTTTCTCTGCTGACGCAAGAGGCTTGTGGCCATAGGACTCCCACTTGCCAGCACAATACAATGGTAGGTTTCTCAAGGTCTGTTGTGCCTACACTCACTTTCGACCAGTTCAGTCTTCTAGTAGTTTGGCTTCAGTCCTTTGCTTTATAATTGTCATCTACTTAATAGTCATACACAAGATTCATTCCCAACATCTTTGAATTCTAAGTAAATTGATTTCAGAAGGGAGTAAAAGATATGCTATTTTTTTGTTTTTCCAGAACTCTGATTTTGAAATGCTTTAATTGGAGGGGGGGGAAAACAACAACATGTAAATATAAGAATAATTTAAAATTAACAGTGAAGTTAGATGTTATACTATTTCTAATAAAAGGTTTTTTATCCAGAGTTACAACATAGTTTGAAGACTTCCATTAATAATAAATCATTGTGGGTTTTCTTTCCATTTTTTGCTTTGCTTGGTTTGGATTTCAGTATTCCTTAAAGTACTGGATATATTATAGAAGAATATATTTCATAGAGACTATAGTTTTCGAATGGGACCACACCAATTTCTAATTCAGTCCCACTCATGTTGTTGTTTTGAGAATTCTGTAATTCCCTGGTGCATCCTGTTCCAGAATGTGAAGCTCAGGATAATTTATCTGGCCTCTCAGCCTGAGGTCTGGATCACTGGGAATCTGTGGTTTCATGGATGAGAAGCAAGAAGGCAGCATAGCATCTTTGGCTGAAGCGTAAGCAGCAGACACACACAAATAAGGCTTTTAGGAACTTCAATACGGAGAATCAGCTAGTTGGCAGGGTGACAGGGCGCTCAGCTGCCAGTAAAGCCACCCTCACCTTTACACCATGGCTGCTGGGGCCGATGCCACGTTTCTGTGCCCTCTCTTCCTCTCCGCCTTCAAGCATGACAGTGCCGTTCACTTTAACCATATTCCACCACAAAAATGTGTCATCACACGTTCTCCCATTTTTAAAGACAGCTCTGATCCTGTTTAAGTACTTTTCTTTCTCTAGGAAGTTATTGTGCATCATAAATGTGCCTGGTACTGAAATATGTCCACTTGTTTATGTGATTACATTACTATATGGGGAGTTAAATCAGCAAGAAGAATCAGATGTCTTCTAATAGCTGTGAAATAAACACCAATCTTTGATAGTCACATTAGATTTAAATACTCTCATTCAGCATTTTGAAAGCCTTACAGGTAAAAAATTTAACTATTTGCAATATATATATATATTTTTTTTCTTTTACCAAGAATAATGTTTTAGCTAACATTTAGCACTTTATAGATTTTAAGCATGTTACATGTTAACTCGTTTAATTGTCACAGTATTCCAATGAGGTGTTATTATCCATCCAATCTTACAGGAGAGGGAACTGGGCTCAGAGAGTTTAAATAAATAGCTACTATGTAGGACGACCAGGCTTACCCAGGGAGTCTAGCTTTGGAATCCATGCTTACACACATTATAAGCTCTTCCCAAGAGCACAGGCATATTTCATTTCCGGCCAATTTTTTTTTTTTAATTTGGCAAGTTGAACCATGCTATCTATAATTTCCCCTTTCTCCCTCTACTGTGAGTTTATGTTACTAATGAAAATGAATATAACCTTCTGGCATCCCCTCAAAAAGGTAAAATTGGGGAAAGAAAGGGGGGAAATGGCACAGTGCAGTTCAAAGTGAAGATGCTGGACTCTTCATTTGACCTTGCATCACAGCTAAAGCTGTTTTCCTCTCAATATTATGCCCATTGCTCTCTCTCAGGAAATACCCTATTGAGAGTGCTTCTTGGTTTGGTTCTCTTGTGATACTATCATAAACATAACCACAAATTTGAAGGAGTGGACATAAATAATGATGACTGGAAGAAAACCACAGAGATAAAGGGGAGATTATTTTAAGTATTCTCAAGGGTGGATATAAGAAAGTATATTAAATTTTATACTGTAGTTGGGGGAGGGGATTCTGTGATGCATCACAGAATGTTTGGGAAAATGAAACCATTCAGTTTGTAATGGAATATTCAGTTCCACTAAATAAAATGTATGAACTGCCTACTTTATATCAAGTTGTTTTTTGGATAATATGCAAATAGATTCTAATTGGATACAACTCTCTCCTCAAGCAATTTCTTTTAGAGGAAAAGTTCTTTAAAAAAAGAGGTAATATGCAAATTAACCAACACACCCTCATAAGATGGCTGCCTATGACCAGGCCGGCAGGGGGGGTTAGTGAGGGATGACCAAATGACTGATCAGCAGGCTGTGTAGGGTGACCAGGCCAGAGGGGGACAAGTTGGGAGTGAACTAGTCTGCGGGAGGGGGGGGAGGGGAATTGGGGCAACTTGGCCAGCAGGGGGGGCAGTTGGGAGCAATTAGGTTGGCTGGGAGGGTGCAGTAAGAGGTGATTAGGCCAGTGGCAGGAGCAGTTAGGAGCCACCAGACTAGCTGGGAGGGGGTGACCAGGCAGGTGAGCAATTAGGAGCCAGCGGTTGAGGATTGTGAGATGGATATCCAACTGCTGGTTTAGGCCCGATTCCCGGGATTTGGCCTAAACCAGCAGTCGGACATTCCTCAAGGGGTCCTGGATTGGAATGGGTGCAGGCTTGGCTAAGGAAACCCCCTGCCCCCTGTGCACGAATGTCATGCGCTGGGCCTCTAAAATACACACACACACACACACACACACACACACACACACACACACACACAGTGTATATATGTATTCATTTCAAAGAGAAAGGGAGAGAGAATGATAGAAACATCAATGATCAGAATCATTGATCAGCTGCCTCCTACAAGCCCTCCTCTGGGGACTGAGCTTGCAACCTAGGTATGTGCCCTGACCTGGGATTGAACCATGGCCTCCTGGTTCATAGGTCAATGCTCAACCACAGAGCCCTACCAGCTGGGCTAGAGTAGAAGTTCTTAACTAGGATATATGGATTTCCTGAAAATGAATGGAGAATTCTGGGTATGAACACATGTGAGTAGGAATATGGTTTTCATCAGATATTCAAGTATACCTGTAACACAAATAGGTTAAGACCTGCTGTTCTACAAGTTAAAACAGTTTGAATACAAATTATTTTAGTTTTACTGACATAAAAACTCATAGTTTTCTCTTAATATATGTCCAATTGGTTTCAAAGTTTGTTTCTGCCTCAAACGTTTCTTGCTTCCCCCACCTTTTCATCTCCTGAGTAGGCAGTTGGGAGAGACCCCTATGTGATCTCAAATGTTCAGCCTCTTTTCTTCCTGGTCTTTCTTTCAATTCCCACTAGACTAGTTCCCCTGAGAAAGGAGTTGCATTATTTACCTGACTTTGGAATCCAACGCATGCCCTTGTTGCTTATAGTGTTTAGTCTAAAAGTCGTTCTTTCGGCATAACATTATATCGAATATATAGACTAGTAACGAACTATGGCTTAAGTCTCCTCTCCTGCCACATCCTGCCATGACACCAATGCTCCAGCCATCCGGGGATTTGATATATCTTCATAAACATACCGCTTTATTCATAAAGATGACACAGCTTTATTCTTTTCACCTGGAAAACCCCTCTTTTTTATATTTTACCTTCCCAGTGAAATGTGTATTTCCCACAAGACTGGGGTCAGAAAATGCTTCTTTTTAGATACTTTAATTGATCTCCCAAAGCGAAATAGTTGCTGCTTTATTCTTTTATCTATGACACTTGTTTATATCTTTTCTTATGGCCTGTATTATAATTTATGTGTTTACATGCCTGCTTTTCTATGCATTCCTTGAAGGCATAGTCATATATATATATATATATGTATATATATATATGTATATATATGTATATTTATGATATACAGTATATGAAAGATAATTAATTTATGATTACTGATTAAATGGCAGTGCTTATATAGGAGATTAAATATATTTTTTTTGGCTAAGTCATTAAGACACTTTTGATGGTGACTATGCTGAATTTCTAGTAATTTCAGAACTTAAAAGGAATCTACTAATGCAGTATAGGGAGAAAGAGGAAGTATGCCATAATAGCTATGATATATTCAACTATTAAGCTCAGTAAGTAATATTTTACCCATTTATCTAAATCATTTAATGTATTTATAGAGTTGTTATTCAACACAAATACTTTATATTTTTGTCTGGATACTAGGCCATTGTCATATTCACATAGCAGGTCTTTTTATTTCAGTAGAATTTTACATTTTCTATTTTTTTTCCTATTTAATATCTTTGAGAACTTAGAGACTATTTCATGGTCTTTATATCATACTAGAGGCCCGATGCATGAAATTCATGCAAGAGTAGGCATTCCTCTCCCTGACTGCTAGCACCAGCTTCCCTCTAGCACCACCCAGGACCTGGGCTTCCTTCTGGCTGCTGGCAGGCACCTGAGAGAGACCCAGGGTCCCCTTGCATCCCTGGCTTCGTCCCAGAAGGCTGTCCAGTCTAATTAGGATGTTATGTTTTATTATTATAGATAATTCAATTGGAAGGGGAAAAAGCTTTGCCAACTTCATTGCCAATTTATGTGTGATATTTGTACTACATTCTTAAATAAAAAGAAAGCTATTGAGAGGTCTACATTTTGTATTGCCTACATAGTTTGGAGACAAAGTAAAACAATAAGTAATCTTTGGAACAATGGCTCAAAGTTAGAGAGAGATGCTTTCAGTATAAAATTCAAGTTGGAAAATATTTCCTGAGGTCAAAGTTCTGTGCACTTGATAATTGCCGCCATATAAAAATGTTGAGTAATTAATTGGGATCCTTTGTTGATATTCAGGGTATGCACATGCTAATGTTTTGAATTGGGTTAGGCTTTCTGGAGTTGTGTTTCTTTCCTTATATTTTTGAGAAATAAACTAAGTTACTAACTAAGAGCCACTCCCCCAGATTGAACTGGTATGAGTACTCTGTGTCCTTCTCCTCTTGGATGGTTTTACTACTATGCAGAGTACACTATAGATGAACTGTATTTAGCATATTTTATACATATATTTATAAAGAACTGTCTGATTTCTAATCATTATAAGATGAGACACAGATAGTTGTAAGTCTGAAAAAGACAGTTGGTTCCTTCTCTGAAGCACTCTTGAGCTTGCCAAGCAATTAATAACAAAATTTGATTCTCATATAACCTTCAAAAAGATACAAAGGCAAGTCTGATTCTGACATGAATGGAAAGGCAGTCCCCAGCTTTATTTTTATGGAAGGTCTGATCTTCTGGCTCTGCTCCTTTAAGAAAAAATTTTTTTTTTCAATTTTGTATCATGGGTTTGCTGGGGCTCTCACTTCAGAGTCCCAGAGATAAGCAAGAATCACTAATTTCTGGCACATTTCTAATAATAGTTATGATATAGTTGGATTTATTTCATGATGTGAAGAACTGTTCATAGCATATATTCATGTCAATCAACATGATTATCTATGAGCACCAGAGGGAATCAAGTCTGAAAGGAAGTCAAGGAGAGCATTAGAGGCAGCTGGGGGACTCTGGTGGCCATTGTGGGGCTCACTTTCTCTCTTGTGACTTCAGTTAGTGATATTGTTGTTCTAGTGTCAAATGTGATGTGAAATGAAAGTCTTGACCACCTGTGGTTACTGAATTATCAGGTTTTTTGTTTTTCACAAAAAGCCTACTCTTATCTCAGCCAATCTTTCTTTTTGACTCATGTCTTTCTTGAGTTGAGTGAACAGTTTTATATAGGTGTAGAGTAGCTGCTCCCCAGGATTGGTTTTAAAAATGTAGGTATTTATTTTAACAATATAATAATTTATTAAAAATTAATTCAAGTTACACACTCTACAGACAGCGAATAATATATGAAATAAATTCTATGTTTGGGTGTAATTTTTTGACATTTAAAGAACTATTTGATTTAGAAATATGATGTTATAATATATTTTAATATCTCATTTACTGTGTATATTGATAACATTTTCCTGGAATTGTTAAGGAACTCAGGGCATATAATACAATAGGTTTAATGATAAACTTGATGTATGTTAATGTGTTTAAACCCTTTCAGGGACACATTATCATAAAGCAATATTCAGTGTAAATCAGTTTCTTTCTGAAGTTCATAACAAAAAGTAAAGGTGTTTTCTTAAGTTGATATAGTATAAAATTTGGAAATATAGCAGAGAATAAAGTATAGCAATTGCAACGCTGTAACATATGAAAAGCAAACTTGAACACTCCAATAATTTATTCAGTGCACACGACAGTGAGAGGCTTAGGCCCACTGTCAACTCCTGTGATTTTTATTTACCCAAAATAATTTTAATTGCCATATTATAGCTGTGCCTTGAAATACCCTTTATATAAATTTTGCTTATAATCTAACAGTCGTTAGTAATGTATTTTTGTTGTGTGACTAGAATAGTGTTATGTGTGAAGTACTGCTCGGAGAACTTATGAAGAAAAAGAGAAAAATACATGTGTTATTTAAAAATAAGTCACAGAATAAGACATTAATTATGGTATGGTAAAGATTCCTATTTTTATATGGTGGTTTTTATAAGCTTTAAAATGTCTGGTTACCTTTCTACATCAAACTTAGCATAAGTTATTGTGATAGCATAATGCATACCAGTATTAACACCAGTGTAGTTATTGTGCCAGTTCTAATAATGAGAATTTCATTGTTCAGGGAGAGCAGTCTCCTACACTCTAGACAAACTGTAATTACTTTTGAACGATGTGGAATGTGCTCAGTTTAATAGCATGGAGAATAGATTCAGAAAGATTCAGATAAAGTAAGCTTGGAAGCCATATGTGCAGTGTGGCGGTATAAAATTATGATAGTAGGCAGTATAATTCAACACACACATACTGGATTTCACACAGTTTATCTATAAACTGCTGTTTCTGTAAGAGATAGGTTTGCTTATCTGTACAAGGCCAATTCAATTGAGACGAGGTGAAAGTGGTGACAAGTCTGTATTTGTTTTTTTATGGTAAATTGATGTTTATCATACAATGAAATTACATTGTTACAACCATTGCTCTGTGAATGTTGTCAGAAAATACCACATGAAGCTGGTTATCTAGATATAATCCCAGGCTTGTGTTTGAATGTAAGTGGTTCCATTTTTATACTTGCATTGTTTCTGAAAATTACCCCCAAGGCTAGCAGGAATGAAGACATGTGAAAATCAATCCATTGGGGTCCCACAAAGCCATTGGATAAGCTGTGCAATAGATCGCTCTGTCCTATAACTATACAATTCCATTCTGCTTTTCTGGAATGGATAGGTGGCTGAGGAGGGTGTAATATCAAGTCCAGAAAACCTTGATTCATATGATGTGCACAGAATTTGCTGTTCAGTTGACAGTTAACGGAGCCTTGAGAAATCAGTGAATGTACTGTTATTTAAAAACTGCCTTTAGTGGAAGCTGTAAGATGGTTGAGGACACTTAATGAGGGTCTACTTGTTAGCACCACCCCACCATAGTGCTGAGCAGTGACAGGGGAATAAGTAAGAACTTCTAATGCTGTGGTAATGGGGGAACATGTGTTTGCAAAAGAAGATTTGTCCTAATGGAATTTAATGGCTTTTACTTAATAGGGAGTGTTATGAAACTATTCAACTCAATACAATGAATACCTATCAGCAAAGATACAGAAATAAATAAGAACTGGTCTCTTCCCTCATGTAGCTTCGTGTAAAGTGTGGAGGTAGGGTAAGCACAAAAGTCACTATCCTGTAGTATTAGAACCCTGATAGATAAGTGCAAAGGAGATTCACAGTTGAAAGATATCCCATTTGTGGGCATCAAAACCAAATTTATTTAAAATTGTCTCCACAAAAATGACCAGATATAATGCCAAGATATTTAAAAATATATTGCACATTGGGTACCTTGCCATTAATGCAAGGTATTTAATTTATAGTATAGTTTTGTTTGTGCCATAACATTTTTCCCCTGGAAGAAATAAATGTGAAAGAAAAAAAAAAAGAGCAAGTTAAAATAATATTGAAGATAAAAGTTCACTCTCAAGGTCTGACTATAAAAGGTGGGAAGATTAGTAAGAGGTGCATCTCACATTCATAAGCATAAAAACAACTATTTCTGTTATTTGAACCTTTGCTATTTCCTTTCTTTATCTGACCTTGAATGACATGGGCTGAATGGTGATCTACTTGGCTAGGATACTAGAAGGAGCAGGGGCACTAAGAAGCTATGCTAGGAACTTACTTGAATGGTGTTCCTGGTTTTCTGGAATGGATAGGTGTTCATCTTTCATCTCATTTGTTATTCTGGGACCTGCATAATCCTTTGTACTTTGGTGTTAAAAATAATGGAAAATTTGGGAACCAAGTTTCATTCTCTATCTTACATGTTGGGTTTTCAATTCTTCCTCAGTTTCTTCCTTTGGTTCATTTCCTCCTTTGCTTCTCTGGTTTCTGTCTTTCGATTTGCCTCTATCAAAAACATTCTTAATGGATCCTCTTAAGGATCTCAATGGAGCCATTATGAGGAAGAGAGACAGAGTGGGAGAATCAGCATTATTGTGCACAGATATATACTTCCTTCTTATTTGCATATATTGCCCTTTGGGGATTTGCCAAACCCCCCTGCAGTAGGTCTGGGCTTCTCATACTGTGTGTGATTAATGGATCAGTTGGTTCTGTGATAAAATTTTCATTGGTTTTTAGTAAACAGGGGCAGTGTAGAGAGTTCTTTACAAAACTATATTTCCCCAATTTATTCAGATTATATTTGTTTACTTTTCTCTTCTGAGCCAGTTGATAGTAAGTGACAAGTTTATTTTTAGTGTCCTTACTTGGGGGGAAAAAACTCCACTTAGAATTATGTATTAGTTCCCAAATTTCTTTTAAATTGTACTTATCAGTGAATCCAAATGTCTGTCATCTAGTGCTTTAGTGGATTCCTATGCCTTTTGTGTATCCAGGCATGTGACTGACCAGGAATCAAACCATGACCTCCTGGTTCATTGGTTGACACTCAACCACTGACTCATCCTGGTCGGGCTTCATTCAGTTCTTGATTGTTTCTTTAACTTAGTTGTTTTTTGTCTTCATATTTATTTCGTAAGGGATTCCAAAAATGGGAATTTTGCAGTGTTGGTGCTGAAATTCTAGGAATTAGAGTGAAGTCTACAACACTCAGCAACTCAGTTGCTAATGAGACCTGAAAATCCTAGGTAAGAAAGAGGGAATATGCTAATTGACTGTCATGCCCTCCACAAAGATGGTGGCACTCTCAGCCAATAAGGAGGGAATATGCCAATTGACTGCCACGCCCTCAAAGATGGCAACACCCACAGCCACAAGATGATGGCACCCAGTCCCCTCAGCCCCACTGGGGTGGCATCCATGAATGGCACAACTGGATCTGCCCAGGGTCTGGCCACTCTGTGCTCCTGCCTCCAGAGTCCCCTAGTTTCCTCAGCACCCCAGCTGCCCAGGGCTGGCCCGAGGCACAGGCAAGCCTCAGATAGCAGCTGCTCAGCCGCCTATGGCAGGTCTGAGGCATAGGAAAGCCTTGGATGTCAGCTGCCTAACCTCCAGGGCAGCCTGACGCTCAGGTAATCAGGGCTGACTGAGGCTTGTGCTGCCAGCAGTGGCAGCAGCAGAGTGTGGTGGGGGCATCTCCTTCCCCTGATCACCTCCTGCTCCTAAGGGCTCCCAGACTGTGAGAGGGGGCAGGCCGGGCTGAGGGACCTCCCCCTCCAGTACATGAGTTTTCATGCACCGGGCCTCTAGTATTTTAAATAATACTTACCCCATATTTCCTCTTGGCAACACCGCTCAATACAACTATCCACTGTACCTAAAAAGGGAAAATATATTTGTATAGCAACTTCTTTGTATCTGAAACTTAAGTCATAAGGAAGTATTAGATTTTCATCGGTTTTTTTTTTTCCTCACGTTGACAATTAGACTCATATAGCTTTCTCTTTTAAAAATACAAAGGCAAATACCTGGATTTTTGAGGGTGGGGATACATTAAAAAAATAGAAAGGAATTTCATATGATAGAAAAATCTAATAGGAAGATTGGGGGAAAGTATTTTCAAGATAAATGATTCTTTAAGAAAAGACAGTCTAAATTTAAAATGCTTAGAACACTATTGGTACCACAGTAGGTGCATGTAAAAGCCTATATAGCTCTAACTGGTTTAGCTCAGTGGACGGAGTGCTGGCCTGCAGACTGAAAGATCCCAGGTTTGATTCCAGTCAAGAGCATGTACCTTGGTTGTGGGTACATCCCCAGTAGGGGGTGTGCAGGAAGCAGCTGATGTTTCTCTCTTATTGATCTTTCTAACTCTCTATCCCTCTTTCTGTAAAAAAAAAAAAAAAAAAAAAAAAATCAATAAAATATATTTAAAAAAATAAAAGCCTGTATAATTTTGTTAACCGGTATCACCCCAATACATTCAATGGAAATGTTTTCTTTAAATAAATATAAGCATTAAATGTGTTTAAATCCTTTACTTCCTCCACAGCCCTGAGATGCCCATAATCGCTACCAGCATTACAGCTGCTTGAAAACGGAATTCATGACAGTAGTTCAGTATGCTGCTAGTTTTGATCATCTCGTGCCTGTTCCCCAGGTTTCTTGTTTTAGAAAGTAAATTTCATAGTTTTCTTTCTTCTACTAGATATGAGTAGTGGGGGTTTCTTTGGTATTTTAAATGGGACATAAATATAAAGTTAAGTTGGCAATTGCAATTTGTCCCTTTGGTTACATATCTTCTTTGCACAAAGGCCACATGTGTGTGTATGTGTTTAATTTCTTATAGGCCATTTTTAGGAACGACCTATGTGAACAGATGAGGTGTGAATGCAGGGAGAGAAGCCTTGGCCAGCGCTGCCACACTGACATCACATGATAAAGTCAGTGAACGCAAGTGACTGGATTTTGTGTCTTGTTTAGTCAAGGCGGCTTCTGTGGCAGCACAGCAAACAATGTTATCATTATATAGAGAAGCAGTGTTTACTTCAGTGTCTCTTTTTAGCTCTTAAAAATCCAGCCTGTCTCAAGATAAAACAGTGAATCTTGCTGGTCGATATTCCTAAACGAGAAAATACTATCCTAAGGGTTAATAAAACATTTCAAATGAAGGTAGGATATGAAAAGGGGGCCTAATTTCAAAGGCACTTGTTTAGTAGCTTTGCATGCATATACACATATAAAATAGATACCATGTTAAAAAGTCAAAACCTAAATTAATGGGTAGCATAAAATAAAGTACAGTAACTTAGAGTTTGACAGTTAATAAATACTTAAACTTGGTAATCACCTCACCTGCCATCCTGGACCCCACCCTCTATGTAAGCATATCTGAGATTCTGTATCTGAGATTCTGATTTCCCTAGGGTATCCAGTAGAACATACCAAGCCACTTTTAGAGTCATGGGTGAATATATCTTCCAGTCTAGCTTATCATTGCAACTCAAATATGGGAGATTTACAATAACTTGCCAAATGCCAAACAAACATCAAATTTTGGAATATACCCAGTAATTTTTTCAGAGCCCTGGGTACTCTTTAGAATATGATATTTAATAATTACTAATAATAGAAATGTGTGATGAGTCATGTTTTCTATGTATCAGCCATCTTATCTTTACTAGCCAGTTTTTATGTCAACCCAGTTGTCCAGTAACTGACTATCTCCAATGTATCGATGAAAATGACTCTTGATTAAAGTGATCTGTCTAATAGGTAAGTGTTTGCATTCATGACTTCAGAATCCAAGCTCTGAATAATTGTGCCTACTGCCTTTCCCCTCCTACAAACATTAAAATCATCTTTATAGTTTATCAGAATTATTTATTTTAATCGTCTTTAGAAATTCCTGTGGTAAATCCTTGATTATTCTACCTTAACACAGAGACAACTTGGTTTTTAAAATCATTTTAGAAGAAGTCAAATGGACCAAGAGATTTAACTATTTCAGGAGGTTTACTGGAAGTTTTTTCCTTAGGATGTTAGGCAATATATGGTATTCCAAAGAATTATTTGCTAAGTCTTTCACATGAAGATTACTGTTAATCTGTACTCTGGCCATACATGCATAGTGTTTTAGCTCATGACTGCTAGTGAAAAAAATTACTGGGTATATTCCAAATTGTATGATTTGATGTTTGTATGGCATTTGGCAAATTATTGTAATTTTCTGTACCTTGTTTTTGCCATCTGTAAAATGGGGATGAGAACGATTGCATCTCACTTACAGGGTGCTTATAATGTTTAAAACCAATACATATAAAGCACTCTGGTGCCTGGAATATAACTTAGTACATGTTACTTATTGGTTAAATAAATGTCTACATTCTGTGATCCTGGAGAAAGATAGAACAGTGTATATACATGTCATACGTTTTTCATTCTTATAAATTTAATTAAGCTACAAGAGGGTTGTAAGTTCAAACCATGTATCCGGTTGGGGCCCGGGTGGGAGACTACCAATCAATGTGTCCCCTTGTCTCTCTCATTTCGATGTCTCTCTCACCCACCTTCCACTTTCTGGGGGGGGGAAATCAATGGAAAAAAATATCCTCACTCCTTTAGTGATAATCAAAATATATCTAAACATTGCTTAAGTTTACTTGTGTGAATATCCTAGAGGCTACATAATGATTTTCATTTAGGACATGGCTAATGAGGTTCCTGTTGATTACTATCATTTTATTAGCATATCAACTTTTTTGTTTTGTTTGTTTACATTTCAGTACACTTTAAAATTTCTGTTTTATTTCAGAAAATTTTGAGGTACTCTGTGGAATTCAGTTCTTTATTGAGTAGTATAATATTAGTTGCTTTTTAGTCTTTGATCATTCACTTCTGTTGACCCGAAAAGGGCAGCTTGCAGTGTTTAAAATAGGATGTGGTATGGAGAAGAGGCATAATGCAGATGGATTTGTTACTGGTGGAGTGCTCTCCATGTCCCCACCTGCAGCAGGTGGAAGTGGGCCTCTTGGGATACAATGGGAATAAGAATTCCCTGAGGCTTCCACAAAAGAATGAGACACCATGGAAAGTTTTATTTCTGTGGAATTAAACCTCTGGGTTTCGAAGATCTCATCTCCCTCCATTCTCCCTAGGAAAAAGTCCCATTTTGTCTTCAGAGGGCTAAGATCAAAGTCATTATCCACAGTTTCTGCTCTTTATTTGCCCAACATTCTGCTAGTTTGTGATCCTAGCTGCAGTCCATTGCGTGTGGGATACACATGGCCATGGACCATGTGCTTCTAGGGCCACAGGGCTATGGGAGTGAAAGGAAGCAAGAGTGAAGCCAGAAGAGCAAGAAAGAGAGAGAAAATTCCTTGTTTCTGGTTTAAAACTCACATCTTATCCAATGGATCCTTCAGGATTTCCCATTCTTGCAGAGGCTCCATCTCTCAGCCAATGATCTTTGTTCCCAGGCTAGATTGACAGGCAAGAACCTTCCCTACATCATTAGAACTTCACTGCATGCACCCGTCTTCCTCTTCATCATGTCCCTTCCCCAGTGATCAGCAGGGAATGGACCAATGGTTCCCTGGGGAGTATGAAGCCACAGCTGCCCAGGTGACCAGGCTTATAATGTCTGGCCTCCCCTTTGCTTCTTTCCTGTTATTAATATTCACTAGGTAGTTATGAAAGTAACCAATTTATTTATTTTTTAAAAATATATTTTATTGATTTTTACAGAGAGGAAGGAAGAGGGATAGAGAGCTAGAAACGTCGATGAGAAAGAAACATCGACCAGCTGCCTCTTGCACACCCCCTACTGGGGATGTGCCCGCAGCCAAGGTACATGCCCTTGACCGGAATCAAACCCGGGACCCTTCAGTCTGCAGGCCGATGCTCTATCCACTGAACCAAACCGGTTTGGGCTGAAAGTAACCAATTTATATAGCAAGTCTACCTGTCAGAAATCTGATGTGTTGTATCTAACACTGTCACACCTAAAATACGTACATCTCTAGCTGCTAATTCTTGATGCTTAAACATACCTCTCTGCCTTTGTTTTAATTGTTAAAACTTTGACTTGTTACTTTCCTAATGGGTTTCATCTTTTTTATTTCCTGTCATATACACTCTTCCCTGTGCACTTATGTCCTCTTCAGTGATTCTATAATTATTTTTGTTTTACATAGATAGAAACATGTTTTTCCTCCTTTTTTACATATGGTGTTTTGCTTCATGCAGAGAGAACGACACAGATGACGTGCTTTTAAAAATCCAAATTTGATTCCATTTTGCATTTTTATAATCCTGAATGTCTCCAAAATGTCCTTACCTAAGGCACTTCATAGTTTCATTACTAGATTTATACCAGTAAGGATGCATCAGCTTTCTTAAGGATAATCTTTAAGGAGAACTGAGTAAGACAAGCTTTGAAAACTATCATTCTTAGGAAAGTAAATCTGGAATCACGAAACATCAGTTTAATCTTTCCCCTTGACAATTTAACAGGACAGATTGAAATATCAAAGCCGACGCAAGTGGGATCAATGGATTATCTCAGTCCCTGGCTACATTCTCTTAAATTGGGGGACTTGACAGAGTGGTTTTGAGAGGGATATGTATTGTGTGTTCCTTGTCATGTGCAGAGCATTAAGTTTTCAGAGCTTAGGACTGAGTGGATGTGGTTTACCTGGACATGAAGCAGAGAGAAAGGGATTGGGAGGGAATGAAAGAGAAAAGGAGTGGCTACAGGAAGAACAGGGTAGAGAGATTTACATGTAAACTCAGGGGGCTTTGTCATGGCAATTGTATAAAGTGATATACAGTGCAAATCGACTTGAGCATGTCCCTGGATAGCAGGCGGTTTACAGCCCCCACGAGCAGAGATTACTGCTTTATCTTGTCATACTAAATTAACATGGCAGCTCATTGTTAAACAGTGGTGACCTCTTCATCTGGGGAAATGGCTGCCTAGAAGAAAGGTGGTATTTAAGTCTCTCTCTTCTCTCTCTCTCTCTCTCTCTCTCTCTCTCTCTCTCTCTCTCTCTCTCTCTCTCTCTCTCTCTCTTCTTACATCCTTGAAGTATTTGCAGGTTAGACTGTAGCCATTTTTAAATTATTGTAGAGATAATTTTATACTAAGCTGACAAAAGATAGATGCAGTTAGATAAAATGAAGACTTTGGGTAGAATAATAAGATTGCACTTATCCTATGTTTGGGTAGAATAATAAGATTGCACTTATCCTATGTTCTAAACATGCCATGCTATCTTTATACATTGATACAATGGGATTAAGAATGCAGGTGCTGCCACTTAATTCTTTAATATTCTACATCTAGCCTATTCATTTATGTAAGAGTTAATTTCTAGACTTTGTATTAAGAGTCTCATTTCAACTGACAAGTGAAACTCCCTCTTAACCATTTGTTATAAGAGTAACATTAGGTAAGCTTCACATTTTCAACTTGAAATGTGCCAAGAATATTCACCATCCTTTGCTCAACCTTGAACCAGGACAACACTGTGGAGTGGAGATGGGTGGCTTACTCTTAAAGGTCCCTCTCAGAAAATGTCTGTTCAAAGCACATTAGGCATCTACTACCAGTTCCTACTTCTTTTTTCTTCTTTTCTTTTGGCCCCCTAGGGTTCGAGTTGAACAATAGTATTGATATAGGACTTCAGGGAGTTTTACACATAGTCTGCCTTTTCAAAGCATTTTCTCATTATTTTTTGAACTAATCCTTTCCTTTAGGTTCAGTTTTAACATAGCTCCCTGGACCGTATGTTCAGATTCAGCTGAGTTTTTGGACTCACCTCGTGTCTCTTCAGGATCATCTTAGTGTCTGGATATCTTGGTATCATCCCTTCATTCTATCTCCCCTTCTAAAAGTTCCGCTTTTGGTTCAATTCTCTTCTGTGTTGCTTCTTGTAATATTGCAAATTTCTCTTCTACAAAACAGACCATCAGCTAGTAGTGCAACCTATCCTGTCTTTGCCAGATCTCCTCTTTCCATTCCCTTTCATTTCAGGCTTATTTCACTGAGCATAATACTCTCCAGGTCCCTCCATGCTGTATCAAAGGTTAAGAGACCCTCCTTTTTTATAGCTGCATAGTATTCCATGATGTAAATGTACCACAACTTTTTGGGCACTTGGGCTGTTTCCAGATTTTACATATTGTAAGTTGTGCTGCTGTGAACATAGGGGTGCACATATTCTTTCTGATTGGTGTCATCTAGCTTTTCAAATTTGCTTCATGAATCTTTAAATAAAATTCACCCAAATGTGCTTTATACAGCCCTTCCACAGTAGAAGTAATCCTTTTCCAGTAGGTTTCTTGTACCAAAGAAACCTCAACAATCAGAAATAAGGGTTTATTTGATTTACCAACAACTATTACAAGGAAATTGGTGTATATGCGAAGAATTCACAAGAGGTGTGGATGAGAATGATTTTCTTAGCTGGGAAACATACAGGCTATTTGGTACTTTATAATAAAGGTTTGTTAACATGTAAACAACTTGGTGTTTGTTGTTGTTGTCAGCAATGACATTGCAGTTAATTCTTGGCCCTGGAATCAAATGCTCAGAGATATTGTTTTAATGAAAAATGAAGATATTACCCAGCAGGCATGGCTCAGTGGTTGATTGACAAATAAAACCAGAAGTCACAGTTTGATTCTTATGGGGGCATATGCCTGGGTTGTGGTCATGATTATAGGGAGTGTAGGAAGCAGGCAATTAATGATTCTCTCTCATCATTGATGTTTTATTTCTTTCTCCCTCTCCCTTTCTCTCTGAAGTCAATAAAAATTATATATTTTTAAAAAATGCTGATATCAATGCCAAAACCGGTTTGGCTCAGTGGATAGTTGGCCTTTGGACTGAAAGGTCCCAGGTTCAATTCCGGTCAAGGGCATGTACCTTGGTTGCAGACACATCCCCGGTAGGGGGTGTGCAGGAGGCAGCTGGTCGATGTTTCTCTATCATTGATGTTTCTAGCTCTCTATCCATCTCCCGTCCTCTCTGTAAAAAATCAATAAAATATATTTAAAAAATTAAAAAATAAAAATGCAGATATCAAGCTTGAGTTACAATGAAACGTAAAAACACACACCACTTTTCCCATTAGCTAAAATATCACTTTTAAAAAGGATTTCATTTAATTTTTAAAGCTGTCTCATGGGAAGAAAGTAAGATATTTAACTAAACTTTGCTAATATTTTATAAGTTTAGTGAATTTGAAAATGAAAGTCATCTTGATTGTGCATATGGTAAAACATGTATTCTACTGGTATAGCTTTAATATGAAGACAATCTACTGGAAATATTCATCATCCCTTTGATTCCCAGGGTGCATTTGATTAACTTGTTTGGCTAGATTTGGCCTCCTTTTCTTGTAGTTCTATGCAGCCTTCAGCATTCTTTTGAAAATAGTAATCTTCCCAATTATTCTAAAATTAAAGATGTATTAATAGGTTTGTGATAGATCTCCCATGCTATAGAGAAACTAGTCACCAAATAGTATAGTGAAATAGTAATATGATCATATAAATGTATACTACATATCTGTGATTTTCTAGTCCAAGAAAATTATAGGGAAATTTTTTTAAATTCATTTTTTTTATAGTTCTGCCAGTCTGTACCCAAGACAGATACTCAGGTTTGACTATTTTTGAATTCCTTGTCTCATCTCAAACTACAAAAGTCACTATATTTCCAGGTGTTGTTATAACAAATAGTATAACTTCTAGAATAAGAGAAGTAGTCTGGATATATGTGTGCTTGTGCTTTTGGCTATTCTTGATAAAATCTCATAAAAATCATTAGTCAGCAAGTTGAAGGTATAGAAGTAGATAAATATAACATGTTCAAAAGATTCAGTGAGAATAAATGCAATGACACTTGTGTTAAATCAAGCTCTGCAAAGATGCTATACTGCCAAATGTTCTTAGAATAATCAGGAGAAAGAAAAATTAGGGAGAAAATCTACTGTAGTAGACAGAGCCATCTGACCCATTAGGCACTGCTGACCCAGTGCCAGGACCCTTTCAAGGCCATTGCCCATGTTTTGGCTTCCTTTCAAATCAGAATAGGAAAAGTGAACTTTTAAGTTGAAGAAAATATCTATATAATTTTAAACCAGTGGAGTCATAAAATGTATTTTAAAATATTCGATTTTATGTAGGTATGTATGTATGTATTCGTTTGCATTTACGGAGAGAAGTAGTTATAAAGGCAAAAATGCATAGGGCCCAGGAAAGTTACGATGTGGCCCTGGTGGTGGGTAAAACACTTAAAACCATTTTGAAAAAAAATGTTCAAAGATGACTTTTCTATAGAGCCCTTGCCACTTTCCTTCTTTGTCATCATCAAGCCTCATACCCACTCATTGGCATCCCATGCTTAATCATTCTGTGTATGAAATTGGAATGCCATTTTTATTCTGGGTCACTTTGTTATCATAATCTTTTAGTAGTTTAAATTGTGATATTGACCAACTAATCTCAGTATTCATCTATTATCTAGTCCAAAACAAAGATCAATTTATTTATCAGTTTAGAGCCATGTTAATTAATTTGTATATTGCAATACAATTAACACTAAGACAAAACAGATTTAATAAAAAATGAAAACGAAAAAGATGTTGTTTTCTTTCCACATCCTTTTATTTATTCATTATATGATAGGTTATTCAGATATAATGAAAAAGCAAAAGCTACTATCCACAAGAAATTATTTATAATTGAGATGTTTTTAGTTTAATATATGAACTCTCCATAGGCATTGAGTTTCTTTAAATATTTCTCTTCAAGATATTGTTTATTATTTTTGAGGAAAACATTTACCTTCAAATTTTTATTTTATAATTTAGAAAAGAAACAGTCTCTTCAGCTAATTTTGCACAGTTAAGTATTTTTGCAGCATTCAAATAGCTACAGATTTTCATGGTGGATAAAGGGATTTTTTACATGATCCCTATAATTATGAAGAGATTTCCTTAGAAAAAGAAGTGCCTCATTTATGTATCTCTACAGGAAAAAGAAGTCATCGTAGTAAATTTTCTACAAGTAGCAATAGTGAAAAATGGAAAGACCAGTGCATCCAGAAATCATAACTATCTGAATACAGTAACACCACTGGAATGGCACAAATCCAATTTAGAATGTAATTTGGTGCAACTCTTGTTTTTAAGTTCAAATACCTGGTCTATATAGTTAGAGGGAAAAAGTAGGCTGAATAGTTATCATGGGCTTGTGAAAAGGACCTTAGTTAGACCTTATAAGTTAGCTGTGGGGTTGGACTTTGCAAGTGCATTTACATAAGTTTTCTGGTGTAGACTAAGTAGTTTGAACTATTAGCATTTTTTAATTTATAAGCTTTATGTATATATATATATATATATATATATATATATATACACACTCAGAATAATCTTTTTATTTTAATTACTCAGAATTCGCATTGTTACATGCTTTCTTGTCTAGAGGAAGCATGGACAGAGTTAGAGTTTGTAATTGTTGGGGAAGCATGTTAAGATATGAAAGACCTCTATATTTATCATGGAACCCCCCCTCAAAAAAATTAGAACCTTTGGTACAGAAATAAAGTTTGAAAATCAGGTATAATCCTCACTATACTTACACTTCTACCTCATTCTCCCATCTCCATAATTTCCATTTGTTCAAGATGCTTCCTTAATATTATGTTAAATCAATGAGAAAATTTTCAACTTTCCTTTTCTTATGGAAGCAATTTTCAACTGGTATGATGCAATAATTTTTAAAACACACAGTACCTGACTAGTCTCAGGCACTGACCTCTTTCCTCTGAGATTGTCAAATAAAAAATGATAATAGCCAACACAACAATAGCCTTTCCTTGTGAATGATTCAAAATTATACCTATTTTTTGTTCCATTGGAAAAAAAATCTTTTGTTGATTAAGTAGTTACTTTATGTGTGCCATGAGATGAAAAAGGTTGAAATTTTCTGACTTCTATATACCATATTTTCTGGCATATAAGATGACCCCCTAATTTTACAGTTAAAACATAGGTTTAGGGCTATATTCGCTGTATGACTACCCCCCACTTCCGAGGCAATACCAGTTCTTTTTTTAATAGACCGCCTCTCTGACTCTGGCCAATCTGAGCAGGCTTTTTATGCATGCAAATTATACATGTTCTGTACCCGAAGCTACACTGTGTTCTAGTAAAAAGCCTGCTCAGATTGGCCAGAGTCAGAGAGGCGGTCTATTAAAAAAAGAACTGGTATTGCCTCGGAAGTGGGGGGTAGTCTTATACAGTGAATATAGGCCTAAACCAATGTTTTAACTGTAAAATTAGGGGTCGTCTTATACGCCGGAAAATACGTTATGATTTCCTTCATTATATTTTCAATTACTTTTTTTCCTGAGCCTTTGTCTCATTCTAAACATCCTCTATATTAGCCTGCATTTCAGTACTTTCTTTCTAATATTATAGGCACCTAAGTACATTATGGGTAATGGTAAAATAGGAGAAAATTGACCCAAAGGATTTGGTAATATTTTACCAAAATATTTAATGCCTCATTCTTCAGTGGAATGACAAGGGAGGAAAGACAATTCAATTAAACTAAGATTTATTGAGTATCTCTTATCTATATAATATATTGAATGCAAACCTGAAAAGGGCACATTTTCACATTCTGGAAACTCAATCTGGTGGGGAAAATGGATACACACATACATCCTAATTAAGGCTTTGATAATATTGTGGAATACAGATAATATTGAGTGTTATAGTGGAATAATTTATGATATCTTATGGAAATGTATGGGTAAAAAACATTTTATGGCTAATAAAGAAAGCGTATTGCTAAGTAAATGGTTCCCCAGCAGAGCTTTGCAAGTGTGGACTGGGTTGCCCAGTCAGTATGGCTCAGTGATTGAGCACTGACCTGTGAACCGGAAGGTCACAGTTCAATTCCTGGTGAGGGCACATGCCTGGATTTTGGGCTCAATCCCCTGTGTGTGGCATGCAGGTGGCAGAAGTCAATGATTCTCTCTCATCATTGATGTTGTAAGTCAAATTTCATATTAGGTGTATATTTGTATGTATTTTAAAAATTATCTTTGTTATTTATACCCACCTAAAGATTAATTTACAGATCTGCTTTTCCTAGTAAGATTTGTTATTGTCCATTTGCTGGTGACATGTTGCCTAGGGAAGAAACGTATCCCTTTCCATAGGGGTGGCCTTAAGCCATATACTCCATTTCAGTGGCGGAAAATAGCACAGATTCTGAATATATCTTACTATAAATACAGATTTTTTAAATGTGGATTATTTAAAGGAAGATAGAATGATAATAGTTTTAGAATGATTAAAGAATAAAGATAGCCCTGACCTGTTTGGCTCACTGGATAGAGCATCGGCCTGAAGACTGAAGGGTCCCAGGTTCCATTCCAGTCAAGGGCCTGTACCTTGTTTGTGGGCACATCCCCAGTAGGGGGTGTGCAGGAGGCAACGTGTTTCTCTCTCGTCGATGTTTCTAACTCTCTATCCCTCTCCCTTCTTCTCTGTAAAAAAGCAATAAAATATATATTAAAAAAACAAAACAAAACAAAACTAAAGGTAAGACCTATTGTGTTTTCTTCTATTTGCCACTTACAGGCCTATAGACTTTAAATCTGGCATTATATTTTCAGTGTCCTTTAGTCTACAACTCTCATTTTGACAAAGGAAAATTAAAGTTCATAGAGGTTAAGAGACTTGTCTAAGATCAAAAGTAGTGATTTTTGCTTCACCGAGTGACAGATAATGTTGGTGCCACCCTAAAGAAGAAAATGACAGTGAGCCAAGAGCAACAGCTGGTTTGGGTAACAGAATTCTGAGTTCACATTTATATATGTTAGGTTTGAGATACTGAGGTATTTAGGTGGAAAACAGATTATTGGAAATATGTGATTGAAACTTTCCTGCCAAGCCATGGAAATGTGAAAGTACCTGCCTAGCATGTAACTTTTGAAATTGTGAATTTAAGAAGAGTCATTTATTCCACGCAAATATCCCTCGAGAAATTACAATTCGAAAGGAAGTAAACCTAAAGCATACTTTAAAGCTTGAAGTTGTATTGAAACAATCAGGGAAGTGAGAAAATAAGGAGGCCGTGACCTGGGGAAAGCAAAGAGTTAAATCATGGCTGTGTCACTAAGTGGAGGGGAGAGCGATGATAAATAAGTTTCTGTATCATCCAAAGGAGTTCTATTTTTTTTTTCTGAAAGCAGTGTAGAAGCCACTGAAAGCTCTTTAATACAGAATGTTAAGATTATAACCCTAAGAGAGAGAAAAGTAGATGATTTTTATGGCTGTTGGATACATTTTAGAGGATTTAAGATCAAAACAGGCAGTGCCTGAGATAGGAATGAACAGCAGACTGTGGGCCATCAAAAACAGAGGAAAAGAACTGTTTGGTAGTCGAAACAGTTTGAAGACATTATGAACAATGTTGGATTTGACTGTTAGAAGGAGTTTTTTTTTTATTTTTATGGATTTCAGAGAGGAAAGGAGAGGGAGAGAGATCTATAAACATCAACAATGAGAGAGAATCTTTGATTGGTTGCTTCCTATATGCCCCAAGCTGGGGATGGAGCAACCCAAGCATGTGCCCTGACCAGAATCAAACTGTGACCTCCTGGTTCATAGGTCGAAGCTCTTAAACACTGAGCCATGCAAGCTGGGTTTAGAAGATTATTTGTATTTCCTCTGGGACTTGGTTTGGTGTGTTTTGTTTTTTTTAAAGACACGTAATTAATGAATTTTATATTTATGCCTCCTCAGTGTGTGTTGAGGGGGGGAAGTGTTTAAAATGATATCAGGAATTTGACAAAACTGCTTAATTTTCATTTGGAAATACAAGTCAAGGAGTTTGAAATATAAAATGTGGCCAATTAAAAATAGTATAGAAAATTGAATATCTATTAACATACATTATGAAACTAAACTGGCATATTAGGAACACTGCATAGGATTGAGAGATGTCATATATGGGGTGAAACAAGCTTTGACTAGAAAATTAGATTAAGATTAATAAAATTAGGATGTTTAGGTGTTTTCAGTCCAGTAAGAAGCTGTGTAACATAATGATTAAAATTACATTTGAAGGAATTAGAGAAATAAGGGTTCAAATTACTTTTTATTTAAGTTGAAGTTCATAGTTCCAACTTAGTTTCTGTGTGTGCTAAATCAGTAAAAATAATAATACCTATTTCATAGGTCTTTTAGGAGGGATCAAAGTAGAAAGCTAGACACTCCAATATAGTGATGGACACATTGGTAAGTTTAATAAATGGTGCTTTTATTATTTTGCTATGAATATGCTTTCAGGTTATGTATAAAATCTGGGGTTAGTTATGGTAAATAAAGACACCCTAATTCAAACTTATTCAACAAAAGTATTGTTCTCAAGCATATTGCAAGAAGAGTGGTATATAAGATGGCCATATGAAAATCCACAGTTACTCAAAATTGTCAAGTTTCAGAATTGACACTCAAGTGAAGGTGTTGAAAGCTTCATCGTGTAGGCCATTTTAAACTAGCTTTTACCACACTCAAGAAACTCTGTGGTCAGGTTCTCATCCTTTCCACCAGTTGCATAGGTCTTCCATGCACAGACCTGCTATTGACTTCTCTTTTTCCGTGCACAAAGCTGCTATTCACTTCCAGGAAAGTCGGTGGCTCTGTGGAATTGGATAAGAATTTGGCCTACAATGAGTGATTTGAATGAATGAATTTGGAATTGGCAAGAAAATACAAACATATGCCACATTTGCTTGGTACATTCACGCCTCAAGAGAACTCAGGTAGCACGTAAATTCTGCATAAAAAGCCAGAGATTTTCAGCAGGAACCTATTTCAAAGTCAGCTTAAATCTTCTGCATGTACTTTTGTCGTATTACAAGCACAAGGCAAAAATATTATATTTAATTACTTCTTATTGGAATGTAAAAGGCTAACGAGTCTCTTCTGATAAATTCTGTATAGCACTTACTCTTTACAAAGCTGGTGTCAGAAGACAGGACTAACAGTAATGTCATAGGCTAATTTAACATATGGATTTACTTAGGTTTTTTTTTGGGGGGGGGGCAGGTACATTGATTTTTAAGCCATTTTTTAAGAGGCTGGATTGATACTGGACTGCTTGCAAGATAAATGTTATCCTTTGCTTTTTGTAGGCAAAATACAATCAAGGTGTATGGGTGCCTACTTGTGTACTGGCATTAAGTTGGAGGGAGTCTAAACCTTCTTCTGTTTTCAGTAGTAGACAAATTTCCTCTCTTGATATTGTTGCTCATGCAACTTTCAGTACCAGAGACATTGAGCCTTTAAAAAAGGGAGAAATGTAATATTTTTGACAGCTTCTCCCTTCCACTGACTGAAACAATAAAAATAAACATGAAGCTGTCGGAATGGCCTCTGCATATAATGTCATTTGCCTGTGATTTTCTTTGCTTCTCTAGATAATTGAATTTACTCAGGCAATTTATTTTTTAAATGTGTGGCCTCCGTGAATGGAAACATCTTAACTAACAACAACCGTTTTATTTCCTCTTAATTAAATATATAATGTGTGTGTGTGTGTGTGCTTCTGTTAGGACCAAAGGAGTAGAAGAAAAATAATGGGGATACCAAAAATGTACTGTAAAAAATATTAATTAAAGAGATGATCAGCTATTGTGACTTTGTGTTCACCCCCTGTCTATGTTCAAAGTCTATAGATGCTCAATAGGAGCTTTGAAATTATTTTTTCCTGAGTGACATTGCTAAATATAATAAATGGATACAGCAAAGGACTTTATAAAGAAGCCTGTGTGTGTATGTGTGTGTGTGTGTGTGTGTGTGTATGTGTGTGTTATCTCAGAGTTGGTGAGCATAGCACTACGTGGTTGGTTCCCATCTTGAGACTCACTCTTAATAAATGACTGGCTTAAAGATAATGACTATTTAATTTAAGCTCCATTAGTCAAAACATGTAGCTGTATAACACAAATAAAGCTTATATTCTCATGGTGTGGGGAATATAAAGAATTCATGCCTTTATTTTGGATTGGCATTTTTGTGGGTTATTGAGCACCCAGATGGAATCACTTTGAGATATCAGAAATATCCAGGGACATTCAGAAGTCATGAATTAAAGTAGAATGGTAGAAGGGAATTCAGAAGTCATGAATTAAAGTAGAATGGTAGAAGGGAATACATATGTACAAAATCCAAAATTATTTATTTGTTTCCTCTCTATACTCTCTATACTCCATAGAATTTAGAATGATAAATACCATTTCTCCCCTTGACAGAATGATTGTTTTAATGGAGCAAAACCATCTCCTCTTATTTACACCTGTGATCACAACTCAATAAAGCATTCATGGCAGAAGGTTTCTGCAGAACTTTTTTGGTGTTGATAAATTTCATTTTTGTTTTACCCTCATTCTAACATCTGTATGACAAGAATTTTAGAGGTTAAACATACAGCACTCTGAGAGCTAAATCATTGTAAGTAAGGGAAAATGTGTCCGTTTCTAATTTCTCCTTTATTTATACAATGCTATTTTTTAATATACTTTGGACTTGCTTCCTAGAATAACAAAAATATTTTATTCTAACATTTTTATTCTAGGGTTGTTGTTTTTTTTTTTTCCTTTTTTTTCTCTCTGCTTTGCAGATTGTTTAAGTGTCCATTATTATTCCCATGTATACATTTTTTTTTTCTAAAACATCTTTCATCTTTCAAAATCAATTATAAATAATGATAAACTCTGAAAATTGTACATGGTAAACCCAAGTCACTAAAGAGATGGTGATGCACACTTATAACTTCCATTTTTAAACATAAGTGAAGAGGGCTTGGCCATTTGCTCATTTCCCTGGGTGGACACTTTATGAGAGCTCACTAACTAAAATGGATTAACCTTTCACTAGAAATTAGTGGTTTACAAATAATAATTTACGTCCTTTATTTCTTTACCAGCATCTTGAATTTTGAGGTATGCCTACATTTGGCTGTTCTGCATACAAAAGTAAAGATTTTTAAGCAATATAATAAACATGTCATTGGAATACTGAGGCAGGCTATAAAACACCTATTATTTACAATGCTAGGGTCAGAAATTAGGGCTAAAAAATCAAATTTAGATGAATGTAGTTATGTGGGTTTTATTATTTTTTAGTTTACTGTTTCTATTTTCACAATCATCTCTGTTTGCTAACCATTCTGTTTTTGTCAATACCATAATCATCATTTCAATCTCCCAAGGAAGAGGTATGTTTATCTTTGTCTCCTTCTTCCTTATTTCTAAATTATCTCATCCTATCATTACTTGTTTCCAATTTTCTTTAAAATTTCTAACAGCTACAATCTAGTTAACCTAGTGGAATTCTTTTTATCATCACATGTGTGGTCTGGTAACAGTTTCCTATACAGTGGAATCTTTACTTTCTCTTCTACCCAACTTATTCTCCTTATCACTATTAGACCAATATTCCTAACAACCCAGTTTAAGAGAATCAAACAGTATAGAAACTAGAAAAATTCCCCATGGCCTTTCAGGTCAAATGTATACAATTCTATTTGACTTTCAGGACCTTTCATAAAATGAGCCTACTATAATAGTCATTCTTCTAATTTATTATTCTCCATTTATTTGGGTCAAGCCTCTACATTCTCTTGTGTGTGTGAGTGCGTGTGTGTGTGTGTGTGTGTGTGTGTACTCTATAAAATAATCTTGATGATTTCTCTAGGGAAGAATGCTCTATATCTTTTCTTCTCTATTTCTTTAGGCTTAGATTAAAAAAAGTTTCTATACTTAAATATTTAATAAATTCAGTAATTGACTCAATATATATTATGTACTAATAATAGGATTTAGGGTACATGACCAATAATCTGACATGTTTTCTGTCTTCATGATGTAGAAAGAAAATTAAATAGGCAATCCTAAACAGTGTGCTAAGTGTCACGATAAAAAGTTGCCACCTTCCTTTTAGTTCCAATGTTCTTTCTACTTGAAACTTCTTCTGCAGGTATAATTTGCTACCATACAATTAAGTATTTGTTATAGTTGTTATCATTACTCATTTTTCTTGTGTTTTTACATGCCTTTCAAATTTAATTTCAAACTCTTTGAGGAAAAAGAATCAGTTTTATGTTTCTATACCTTTGACATCTCTTTCAGCAACTAAATTAGTTGAAGGAAGCAGTATAACTTAGTGATGACCAACATGGATATTAAAGGTATATGATTTGGGGTTCAGTTCCCTAATTGACAATTTCCCACTACTACTTGAGTAAGTTACTCTTAGGAGCTTAATTCCCTCATCTATTATATGGAAATAATAGTCTTTATGGAATTTCTCTGAG
Organism: Pipistrellus hanaki; assembly: GCF_964339955.1. Classification (NCBI taxonomy): domain Eukaryota; kingdom Metazoa; phylum Chordata; class Mammalia; order Chiroptera; family Vespertilionidae; genus Pipistrellus; species Pipistrellus hanaki. Next base: position 159,322,724 of record NC_140505.1, read on the forward strand.
AATTATAAAAGATTATGTACATAAAACTTTTAGAGCAGTGCCTTTCAGAACTCCAAGATTGGTAGTTATATTTTTACTGAAATAATAGTGACTTTACACAGAGTTTGTGTATTTGGACATGGAAATTTCTAATATTTTATTAATATTTTTTTAAAAGTCTTCAGAACTATAAGACCAAAATAAAATTTATATATAGCATTACTCATATAAACCATATGAAAATAATATTTGCAGAGAATACAATATTTTACCTATAAGACTGCCATGTCTCTGAATATGTGTGCTACAAAATGGTCCTTATATGCCTGCTAAAGTAGGCTCAGAAAATTATGATTTATACCATGAATAAATAGTTTGGCTAGTTGGGAAATTTTGAGTGTGTGCACTGCTTAACATCTAATCATTATTTTTGGAATGAGAACTGAAGCTTGTGCTTCTTATATTTCAAATCATTGCTTAATGTCAATTCCCTCTCAAAGAAAAAGGGCCACTTTTGAGATCAGCATGGTGCTCTATTGAAAGTTTTAATTAGTATACTTACCTGGCAGAGGAGATACCATGGTCAGGAAGGTGGCTTTCCCAGGGCACAGCTTATCTTCTGGATATGCTAAACACTGTGATTTCCCCTAATGTGGGAAACTACACTGCATGTTTGTGCTAGTGGGGGACTGCATTAGTGCTCTACCCTTAAATAAATAAATAAAAATAATAATAAAGTTTTAATGTATAAAAATATGCCTTTATAATTGTTTTTTTAAAATATAATGCAACATTTTATTTAATTATTTATTTTTAACCCTAACTCAAAGGTATTTTTCCATTGAATTTTAGTGAGAGTGAAAGAGAGAGGGAAAGATAAAGAGAAATATTGATGTTAGAGAAACACATATTTGGTTGTCTCCTGCAAGCACCCCAACCAGGGCCTGGACTGGGGAGCAGTCTGCAACCAAGGTTTATGCCCTTGACCAGAATGGAACCTGGGACCCTCTGGTCCTCAGGTTGAGGCTCAATCCATTGAGCCAAACTGCCCAGGGCTAATAGGAGAATTGGATTAGTATAATGACATAGCGGAGTTGATGGGCATCGGGCTATGAAGCCATCAGCCTGATCTAGTTTGGAGACAACATGATACACAAGGTGCTCCTAGAGCATAGAGAAGGGAAGCTAGCAAAACTTAATCTAGCCCGCCTCATATTACTGTTGCTGTTATGTATTTATAGCGTAAAGGAACCTAAGGATTTGTTTGCAAGAGAACCTAGTGGTGCTAATTTCTCATGAATAAACAAAAATATTGAAATATCTATCTCACAATAAGGAGAAATATGAAAGTGGATAGATGGCATATTAAATAATTGGTGTCATGTATTTATGAAAAATAATTTATTACTCTATTTTTTAAAACTGGCTTTAAAAAGTTTTGATTCATAATGAAGAGTAATTTAACACTCTTTCTTTGATCATTTCCCTGAGTTATTACTTTGTAGAGAACCATGAAACTGTGAAATTTAAAAATCAAGTATGCAACAGAGATAAAAGCACATTAATGGTCACATGACATTGTGTGGACTACATTATTTTTTTTTAAAGTTTGCATTCGGTTATCTTTAAAAATAGGTCACCTTAAAATATTTAACTTGTTCTTTAAAATATTGATTCCATGGAGGCAGTTTGATTTCAGCAGAAAGAACTATGAAACTAATCATGTTTGCATTTTCTCTTTTTTGTGGAGTGGTGCGGGGAGGGGTTTGTCTCTTTGCCTTTTTCAGGTAAAGGGCCTGGCTTTTCTTTATATATATATATATATATATATATATATATATATATATATATATACATACATACACACACACAAATGTGTATATATATATACATTGTGTGTGTGTGTGTGTGTGTGTGTGTGTGTGTGTGTGTGTTTTGCTTGTCATTCTATCCTAATATTATGCCTGGAGCATACTTACTTTAATAAATATTTATATATATCTCTCTTGTTATTTCTCAGTTATAGTTTTATGAGTTTTATCATTTGTAAAACAAATATTAACTAATGAAATCCTCAAACACATACAACTCATTATTTTGTAACACAATCCACTAACAACCCAATGAGGTAGATAATAGTATTATGCCCTCTTTATAGATGAAGAAACTGAGACAAAGTAAGATTGAATGGCTTGCCCAAGGTAACACAACGAGTGAATATGGAACCAGGATTTGAAACAAAGCTATTTGGCCTTAGGTTCTCCGTGTTAAACTGAGAACATGTTTATGCTGCCTCACAAGTTAGCGCTCAAGACATTTTTATTACATGAATGAAAGAGAAAATTGAGCAAATCAAATATTTCTCATAGTTTAGTAATTATTTTATCACTATTATATCCTGAGATCATTGACACTATATGATAGTACATATGGATTATTTATAATTTATGATCCTATTTTATAGATGAGGAAACTGAAGTTTGGTGAGTATAGATAACTTGTCCAAGTTATATGTTAATAAAGGGATTGAACTCAACAAACTCCTGCTTCCAGCTTTCTTAATCACTGCTTTGTATTGCTTTGCTGACATGTTTACTGCATGGGAGTTACAATTTATTTCACTTATCATGGAACATTTAGTTAATTCTTAATTATAAGTCATGTTAGCAAGCAGTTAGCTTTTTAGCTTTACTGATTGTCTATTCTGTATAAGAAACTGGGATCATTGCTCTGTGGGATAAAAAGAAGTCATTACCCAAACAGATCACAATATGAGAAATTCCTCAAGTTTTTCTTGTCTTCCTTTTCACTCAGAGTTAGTATTTAGTCAAGTTTATTGACAACCACAGTAAGAATATTCTGGAGGCTTCTTAGGAAAATGATAAATGAATTATTATATGTAATTAGTTACAATAAATACTTAACTTTATTTCTTAAATATTATTATAGTGTTAGTGGTAAACGGAAGTGTCTTGATGTATAATCTCATTTTTGTTTAGAAACATCTTATGGTTGACATTTGAGTTCTCGGGAAAGAGATCATGAATTGCCTTAAAGTGTATTTGCTTGATTTAAAAATCACATCATTGGCAGGAAGATAATGAGGCTGTCCCAGCATAAACTGTTATTTTTGTTTTACAGGTTATATTGGTTAATGTGTTAGAATTCTCTAAATGCTATTTTTGCTTATTAAGTGGTTTGGAGAGCACATGAAAACATACATTTTATTCTTGAATGTAGCATTTCTGAGTAAATGTGATTCTGATAAAACAACCATTAGACTCCTCTATCCATGTAACATCCAAAACTGTTCTTCCTATTTGTAGAATCCCTTACTGAATGAGAAAACTTGTTTTTAATTTTTGTTTCACTCACTGGAATTAAATTAGGCGGCAAATATTATATTGATTAAAAAAGGCAATGGAAATGTGCTATTGTTTTTATATTAACCTTATAAATGAGATTGAACTATTAATAAACAAACCAACTTTTTAACATATTTCTGAAAGCAATCTCAGTCCACCATGCAATTTTGCCATAAATCTCAGATGCACAAATCTATAGAGTTGGTAAGAAAATCAGTAAACACAAACCTATTTCCACATGTGCCAACATGCATGTTAAAAAAATTAAGACAATGTAATTTTAATGCCAGCATTGGTCGCTTTTCCTGCATGTACTCTTCTCCCTCTCTCCAATCCTCCACTTCTTCTTCCTGAAATATATTATCTTTTAGTTCTCTTCTCAAGCAATGAACTCCCATCATTTTTATGACACTTTTCTGCACCACTGAAGCTCTTAGTCATCTCCCTCTTTTTCTCCTATAACTCTTTCAGTTTTTCCTATACCTAGTTCTCAGTCTTTATCACTGTATCAGTCTCCCCCTGGAAGGCATGTTACTTCCCAGTCTCGGGCCCTATGCTCTGACTTTCTTATTCAGTAAGCCTGGGGTGAGGTCTGAGAAAACTGTATAAAGTTTTCTCAGGTAATGGCAATGATACTGCTTGGAAGACCATCATTTGAAAATCATACCTTTACAAATCACCTTTCTTTTTATTGTCGTTGAGTGTCATGTGAATGCATTTGAAGAAAGAATGCACTTTTAGATGTTCACTTACTTTTCTGATCAATAATTAAGTATGACCTGAGTTAACATTTCATCTGTGATTAGAAAAAAAAACAAAAAACGAAAAAAAAAAAAAAACCCCGAACAACCAGACAAAAAACAAAACAAAACTGCAAACCAAGTTAGATGTTTGCTAAATTTTCATCCCATTGCATAGCAAAGGAATCTTTGAAAGATTCTGTATTTTTAGGCTTTGAAGAAACATCACTTATCATATTTTCTATTTTCACTTTTCAAAATCCAGTTTAAAATATTTAAAATATGGATTAAGTCCTGTATTTGAAATATAATGGAGCCATTTTTATAAAACAACTAATGCCCAGTGCATGGAATTCACACACCGGGGGAGGGAGTGGGGTCCCTCAGCCCGGCCTGCATCCTCTCCAAACTGGGACTCCTTCAGGAGATGTCTGAGTGCCTCTCACAATCCAGGACTGCTTGCTCCTAACCACTTGCCTGCCTGCCTGCCTGATCACCTCTAACCACCACTGCCTGCCTGATCCCCCCCTAACTGCTCCCCTTCTGGTCTGAATGCCCCTAACTGCTCCCTGATGGCCTAACCACCCCTAACCACCTCTGCCTTGCCCCACTCCTGGGGCTCAAAATTCCCTCCCCTGAGCTGGCTTCCCCCAGGTGGGCCGCAGCCACAGGGGACCATGGGTGGGTGGCTTTGTCCAGGCCACAGCCTCAGGCTATGGTGCCCAGGACTGCAGGGCAAGCACTTGTCCCTCTCCTGGGCCACAGCCCCAGCCGCTGGAGCTGGGGATCGCAGGGTCCATGGGGCATGCAGATTGTCCCTCTCTCAGGCTGCAGGTGTAGGCACAGTCACTGGCACCCAGGACCATGGGGCAGGTGGCTTGTCCCTCTCCTGGGCCACAGCCTGGCTGGTTCCCATTCCTTTCTCCCAGTGTTGAGTGTCTGAGCAGTTATGGCGTGATGGTGTGAGGGTGTGATGACATGAGGTTATAACAACCATTTGCATATTAGCTATTTATTATATAGGATCATATTTTACCTAATCTTGATAAGGCCTGTCAGTGTTTAGGATATTGGATCTGCCCCAAGAGAAGGTTGTGTCTGCATGATAGAGGCAGATGGATTGTTAATATTCTTACAGTATTCTTTAAAAGTAAGAACTGAGCAGATAGAATTAGACATTTCCATAGATCATAGAGCAAAATAGAAAAAAGATATATATTTGAGTATTTTAGAATTTCAACCCATTTTTTATATTATGAAAATGGAATGATTTTAATGATTTAGTACTAATTTTCATGGAATTTCAGTAATCTCATAAAATGAAATATATATGACTAAGTGACCAGCCAACTGGTAGCTATGATGCATACTGACCACCAGGGGGCAGAAGCTCAATGCAGGAGATGCCTAGCTTCGGTGACTTGACCACTCCAAACCAGAGAGAAGGGAGCCTGATTCTGGGGTGCATCACCCAAGAACCACCCTCTCGCAATCCCAGACCCCTTGAGTGATGTTGGAGAGTCAGTTTCCAACATCACCCAAGGGCCAGGCCAAGGGACCCATCTGGTACATGAATCCATGCCCTGGGCCTCTAGTATAAAATATAAAGATTCAATAAAAACTGACTTTGGTTTCTTGTAACTAGCTAGCACACCATGTCTATAGAGTAGGTCAAGTGCATACTACCTTAGCATTTGATAATCACAAACCCCAGGGAACTTTAAAAACCGTTCATAACCATAGCTTGCTAGTGCCATCCCTAGACATATGTGTAAACCACTCAGCTAATATGTGGAATCTCAATTAGTTTACCTTGTACTTGTCCAATCACTAAGAATTGTTGATCTTATGAAACTCAATAAGATTAAAAATATTCCTTAGTGGCTTTTTCCAACATAGAATGGGGACCGGGTGTGATAAGCTGTCTCTCTATAAATGGCTATGGAAATTGCCCAAATAAAACTGTCTCTGATGATTTTCATTTTTTGAATTGCTGAACCTAAGTAAACATTAGGCAGCTCTGTTTTAGGCAAATTTTTAGAAAATATTTTAAGTTGAATGGATTTAATATCAGCAGTTAACACAAGTATAACTTGCACCTTCAGAGATCTGTCTATAAGTGCTGATTTTGTTTTATAGATCTTGGGAACTGACCATACCCTGTTCCTAGAATATTGATCATATTAACCAAAGAACAACTCTTTTTAGCATTTTAAGTGTTGTTTTTTAGTTCATATCCTTTGTATCTTTTTATTTCAGGAAAATTTGTATTTGAAGTTTGAATGGTATAACTTGTCAAAATTATACCATTTACAAAAGATGGCAATTTGTTCTGCCTCCCAGATAAAATTTATATATGTATTATTCCAAGGTGATTGCTGAATCAGAAGACAATTGCCACGAATAAAGTAATGTTTTGCTTTAATGTGTTTATTATTCTTTAAGTATAATCAAAATATTGATTTCTTTATAAATGTTTGCCTTGGGAACAGTAACCAAGGTAAATTGTTGAAATAATATAGCTTTAACTAAGTTTAGCTGAGTAAAATGTCAATAATGTCATCATTTGAAGCTCTTTTTGAAAATAACTGGCCATTTAAAAATTGTCTAACTTCTATCTATCGATGAGTTTATAGTACTTTCTGTGAAGACATGTGAATTTAGGTCACGGCCTCTTAACCTATAATCCATGGTTTGGCTCAGTGTATAGGGTATTGGCCTACGGACTGAAGGGTTCCGGGTTTGATTCTGGTCAAACTTAATCCCTCAACCCTGGGGTTGGGGCGCGTGCAAGAAGCAATGAGTCCAAGTGTCTCTCTCATATTGATGTTCCTCTCTCTGTCTCTTCACTCTCTCTAAATCAATGAAAAAATATCCTCAGGTGAGAATTAACAGAAAACAAGTTTATAATCCTTTTTTATCAGTCAACTTTAGAAATAACATGTAACAGTTCTGAGATTTCTTCTGCAAAATACAGAGGATTGTCCTTAGAGTTCATAAAACTTGAGTGAAAATATATTGCGGGTGTGCACCACTAATGCCATTGTTAGACTCTCCGGATGTTCACCTGCCAGGGAAGTGAAGAGAAACACACAGGCATTATTTCAGGTACGGTGACTGCAGTCCCAGGGAAGAAACTGAAAAAAAATGAGGTCTTCCTTGACTGAAGACTGTGCCAGCACTCCTTCACAAGCTACTCACCATGCAAATGCACAGTGGAGCCCCACACTGAAACATCTGCCAACCACACAAAACTGCTAAAGGGATTAACACTGCCAGAGGCTGAACTATAGTCAGACAGGTGAAATAGCGATAAGATAAATATTCCTGCCTGAAATAGCAGTGATGCTTAATTAATTAATTTATTTTTACACTGGGGGATAATTGGGTTTAGAATAATTGTGAAGTATGTTTTACTCTTTAAGATATGCCCTTCCACTCTACAAGGTATTGAGAATTAGAGACATGCAAAATGGGACATTATTGTATTTTGCATTCATTTGAATTATGTTCTGACATTTTAATGGGCTTAATTGCCTACTGTTTGGGTATCCTTTTCTCTCCTGATGATGCTATAGAAAGATGTGTGAGAGTTTGAATTATGGCAAGTGAAGTTCAGCTGCCGAGTTCTTGTTTGTAAAGTTTGTCATCAGATAATGTGGAAACAGAATAAAATAGAAATGTTCTGAGTGAAGCTAAAACTGATGTGCTTCTGCCTTCGACCCTGGAAGTAAATGAGAAGAAATATCTGTGAGAAATTAATGGAGAGATTTTTCTGTGTTCTGGTTTGCAAACTAACCTGAGCTAATATGTTTTGTGGGCCCTTCATAAAAACATTGCTTAGTTTTTACTGAATGAATTTGTGATTGCTGTGTGCGTGTGTGTGTGTGCATATTTATACATTTGCTTGTATTTATGCGTGGGTTTTAAATAAATTAGCCTGCAGGGCTTGTTATTATTACCTTATGTATATTGATTTCTAACTCTAAATCCATTAGAAGTTAAGATTCTTCCATGAAAGTATTATCTATAGAATGTTCATTGAAGACATAGTAATTATTGAGGCACATTCTGTACTGTTTGTAAGAAATGGAAACCATTTTGAAGTTTAGAATTATAATTTTAAATATTCTATTAGCACACCTTCAAAAAACTCAACATTTTTAGCTTCTTTCTCCCCCTTTCTTTGGCCTCACCCAACAAACTGATGTTTCTGCCAGAGTTGATATCTTTATACTCACTAATATCCATTAAGGAAAAAAAATCATAAAAACATGATCGATTTTGTGCTGACATTTCATTTTCATCTGTTTTTAGTGTTTTTTATACTTTTAAGTTACTAAAAAATGTTAGCATTAGCCTTAAACCATGAGATATCAAATCATTATCATTTGTCACTTATCTGGGATCAGCATATTCTATTAGCATGTCTTAAATAGAGAAGAAATGTGTAAACACAGATATAATCTATTCTGAATATGAAATATTCACATACTCAAATATACTTTAATTGAAACTTTTAATAATGTGGAATTAAGAAATGTACTTAAGGGAAGACTAACTTCCTTAAGACCTTAGGGTATAGACTTTTTTTAATTTAATTTTTTCTACCACCATTTATGCCTCGATGATCTGTTTCACCTCCCCTCTGCCTCCCTCCAACCCCTGAAATCACCACATTGTTGTCCATGTTCATGAGTTTTCTCTTTCATTTAAGAAGAGCTCTGCTTTGAGGGAAATCAAAGAATTGTGGAAGTAAGGAAAATATTATGGAAGCAAGGAAAACCTTTAAGTAAAAAAATCTATTTTTTCTTTATCATTCTAACATTACATTGTCCGAAAAAATCAATTTAGTTCTTTTTATACAAAGTATACTCCAAATATTTTACAGATTTCTATTATTTGTGGGAGAAATAATGAGAAAAGGAACACCCCAGATGTGTTTAAGTTATAGAATGATAGCATAATTTATTTTTATACAAATGCACAATTAGGAAGAGGTAAAGTGTGTAAGAAACTTTATTTTGTAAGGCAAATGAGGCTTAAGTACCAAATGAGTATTGACAGGAACAATGTTTGAGGTAGCAAATGCAACTGGAAATATCTTCAGCATAAGCAGAAATAAACTTGCAGCATTACTATCTTATGTCAAAATGACCTGTTGGATGATGCTATCTTAAAAAAAAAAAATAAGAGGGAGGTGGAGAACCGAAAGAGGGCCTCACTTTAATCGAGAGTGCCATCAGGAAGAGCTGGCTACTTAAAATGAAAGTAATTCAAGTCTCTATACTGTTATTTGTTTAAGCTTCACAGTGTCATGAGCGAGTTAAATATAGATGACCGCTACATTTAATATTCCTAGGAAAATCTAAGACTTTCAAACAAAAGCAGAACGGTAAATAAATCTAATCAATATACCCAGTCGAAGAGACAGAATCTTCAGATGTTTAATCCTCTGATGAATGTGTCTTTGACTTTATCACTAGCCTGTACAGTGAATGTATTCTTTTTAGAAATTTCTTTTGCAGAGTGACATTTCAATTCTTAATGTTTCAAGCCGCATAATCATTTAAAAAAAATAAACGCCCAGAGCTTGAGACAACATTTTCTTTGCTTTCTCTTTCAGGAAGTTGATGGCAATAAAGTTATGTCTTCATTTGCCCCACACAACTCATCTACCTCACCTCAGAAGGCAGAAGAAGGTGGGCGGCAGAGCGGCGAGTCCTTGTCCAGTGCAGCCCTGGGAACTCCGGAGCGGCGCAAAGGCAGCCTGGCTGACGTGGTGGACACCTTGAAGCAGAGGAAGATGGAAGAGCTCATCAAAAATGAGCCCGAAGGTAAAGGCTGGGAAAGAAAGTTGTTGCCATCTCCTTGTTTTAATAGCTTAATTTTTACCCTCTAGTTCCATTTTTTTTCACTCACTCTCTCTAAATTGAACAAAACAGTAACCTAATGCTACAAAGATGGGTGCTATTTCTTTCAGAAACATTTAAATATGGGTAGTCCAACGTTTTTATCATGGATGTCTGCTGCGATGTCTCATTTTCACTCATGAACAAGTTACGGTTGAGTAACACAGATTTAAGAATGGACCATGGCGTGTTAAGGGTCTATTATGAGTGAGGCTGGAGTTACAAGGTGAATGGGGAGTAGCTTTTGCCAGGAGAGGCTCCCCTGCTAGCAGCACGGAAAGAGCTCTTTGTACCTGGCGGGGTCTCCTCTGTGTTCTCAGGTGCGATTATAGGCAACCTCAGTTTGACCTAGACCTTGAGTATTTTGTCCAGCAAGTGACCGATCAATATGCATCCATTCCTCTTTTGCTCCCTTTGGTCAAATAGTCTTGAATTGCAAAAACAGAGTGAGTAGTGTATTGCCAATAATAGTATGTAGGTGATCCTAGTAATAAATCATTATTTGTTAAATGTGTTGTATGACTTCACATTAGTTAATTGAAACACTAATACAATATTAAATTAGAACAGCTAATAAAAATGTTTCATTGTTTTTTTAAAAATAGAATGTAGCAGCAGAGCCTAAGAGGACATTTTGCAACTTTGTTGCATTAATGCATCTTATACTTCCTTGATAATTAGGACTATTTCTTATATGGTCCACAATTAATATGGGTAGGCCTATTGTATACTTGAAAAGTAGTGATTTCTCTAATTCCATTAGCTATCCTGAACTTTCCATTTGTTCAACTTTATAGGATGCCTTGCTTTTAAGATTTCGTCTTCTAAAATATATTTAATAGTTATGCACATGGACTAATCTTAGAATTAAAGCAATCAAACTAATAAAACAACTGGTGCAAGTTGGATTGTTTGTGCATTACTGATAGTCATCCTTATGTTACAGATATTTACTAAGTCCTATTTAAACCTATATCCATTCAAACCATGGATCCCACATTGCACATACTAGTAAGAACATGCCTCCTATTTCAGAGTTAGGTGGAAAATTAAAACAAACAAAAAACAGGGACATAAAAAACACACACTCTCTATACCAAAAATATATTGTGTTTATGCTATGTAATACTGAGTTAGACTCATTTCTATTCTGTTGTTTGGAAATTGATAAATTATGAGTATATCTGGCACAAAATGTATATTAACCAGTTATGTGATAATTAAAATTTCTGGGTCCCTACCAGACTCATAGCTGGGACATGAATTTTAATTAATTTTAATTAAAATTTATGTGACTCACATGATCTTACAGTTGGAAGGGATTTCAGATATAATCTAGTCCAGTGGTCAGCAAACTCATTAGTCAACAGAGCCAAATATCAACAATACAACAATTGAAATTTCTTTTGAGAGCCAAATTTTTAAAACTTAAACTTCTAATAACACTTTTTCAAAATAGACACGCCCAGACCGTGGTATTTTGTGGAAGAGCCACACTCAAGGGGCCAAAGAGCCGCATGTGGCTCATGAGCTGCCGTTTGCAGACCACTGATCTAGTCAAAGACTTTTTGGCTCCTGTCTGACGGAGATAAAAAATGTGGTTTTGAGGAGGACCCAGATGACTTTTGTTGGAATTTTTTTCTGATATTAAAAATACTTATCTTACTATAAGGATTGTTTTCTAAGAAAAAGAAAAGTTAAAAGGAAGAAAATTGTAGCTTTTCCATATTACATCTCTTAAACCTTAACCTAATGACGAGGCAGTACTTTATCATTGTTTACATATTCTGTTCATTTTGCTTGATTAACTTTTTGTGTTTAAAATTATTTTTCCTTTTTTACATTGTGGTACTTTATTCAGGTGTCTTCATTTTCACCAAGTGTAGTTTTCTCTGTTCGATGAGGTCTTTAAGGATAGCACATTACATTTGGTTGCCATGCCTCTTTGGGCTCATTTTTGGCTATCTCAGTTTCTCAGACTGTTCCTATGATTGATAACCTAAAAGTTTTGAGGAATGCTATTCACATATATTGTGGAAAGCACTTTTATTGGAATGTGACTGGTGATTTTTCTCTTAATTAAACGTGGGTTTTAGGATGAAGGCTATAGGAGTATTATTAAAAAAGTACTTCATATTTAGGGTACATACTTACCATGTAATTTATGCATGTTGACAATGACCTTGACCAACTGGCTGATTTGGTTTTTGTCAGGTTTCTCCACTGTAGAGTCTCCCTGGCCCCTTTCCAGACCATCCTCTGGAAGGAAGATGCTCTATGCAACCCACATTTCAAGGCATCTACATAATTTATTGATAAAGATATTTGCCATAACAAGTATTTTTATTTAATAACTGTGACAATTTGGAGTTTTATCAAGTAGTAACTTATGTATTTGAGTAAAGAGATGATGTTAATCACCAAGAAAAATTAATAACAAAGCAGAAAATTTTTCATAGAAAGGAAATAAGATATTGAAGGAAATTTGCATTTTTTAAGGCAAAATATATCTGGAAGGGTGTGTAAAAGTCTCAACAGCAAGTGGAAAGTTGCTCTGGCTTTAAAGAGACCATTAATCAAAGTGCCCTAGCCGGTTGGGCCCTAGCTGGTTTGGCTCAGTCGATAGAGTGTTGGTCTGTGGACTGAAGGGTCACAGGTTTGATTCTGGCCAAGAGCACATGCCTCCTCAGTTGCAGGTGTGGGAGGCAACCAATCAGTGTGTCTCTCTCACATCCATGTTTCTCTCTATCTATCTCTCCCCCTCCCGTCCACTCTCTCTGACATCATTTGAGCATTGGAACAAGGACACTGCACAGTACAAACAAACGAGCTGTAGCTCTTAGAGTTCCTATAGACCAAAAGGGAAAAAAATACTTAGGAATAAACTTAACAAAAGAGCTGCAAAATGTATATTTGACAAACTACTAAACTTTACAGGTATTTGGTGAGAGCAGCGATATGGGGATGCAGGAAGCAGAGGTAGCGTGAATGGAACTAAATGTTCAGCTCACTAATATATGCCACAGAAAAAATCTTTTCTTCCCTCAAGCTATATTTCCATTGTTTTCAGAGGCCATTAAAATGAACAGCAGGTTGTGATGAAAATTTCATTAAGTCATTAAGGCCCAGCTAAGTCATTACGAGGGTGCCATATTCATGCCTTTGCTTCCTCTTATTGAGTGGGGAAAACGGATTTCAATAGAAAGTCAGTATTATTTCCAACCTTATTCCTGCCAACAGCAAACTAACAGAAATTTAGAAGTTACAGGAGAATAGTGTGTCATACAAAAGGAGGCCACAGAGGTGAAGTGGTTAGAAAGAAAATTAGATTTGCAGATGGGTTGAAAAAAAAAAAAAGGGGCTCTCTTATTCCAGATACAATAGATTATTTTTTCAATTAATCAAAATATTTTAAAAGTTGTAAATAGGGGGGATGTTTTTTTGTTTGTGTCTTTTTCCTGTGTCTGAATTTTTGACTGGCATTACTCAAAATGGCCCAGTGCTAAAGGGTCTTATTTGCCCAATGTGTCATTTAACTGACATGGGACATGCCTAAGTTCATAGTAAATTCAAGTTCAAATTATATGGCTGCTACAATATGGTTATGTTGTATTTAGGAGTAGCTCAGCTATTTCAGTTGACTTTGCTTTTAAATTTATTTACTACATTATTACATATGTGTTCTTATCCCCTCATTGCCTTCCATCACCCCACTTAAGTCATCTGTGTCCATTGGTTAGGCTTATATGCATGCAAACAAGTCCTTTGATTGATCTCTCCTTAGTTGATTTTTAGCCATTAGACCTAGCAGTTAAGAATGACCATGAGTTTTTAGAATACCTGACACATAATTCCTATATCAAATATCAAATAAATAATTATGTACTGGGGGAGAGGCAGCATCTATTCAATACATATCATGTTTTACCTATAGTATTAAGTAATTCATATGAAACACTTTATTTAATCTTTACATAAACCTTATAACCAGGGCTATTATGTATAGCTATTTCAACTTTAGGTAGCTCCATATGCATGAACTAAATATTCTAATTCTTATTATCTCCTTTTTCAGATAAGGAAACTAATGATTAAATATGTCACAGGTGACTGTCAGGGTTATGATTTAAAATGAAGTCAACCTTAAACTAGAATCCATGTTCTTAAGCACTAGTTATATCATTTCTTCCAATTAGGAATTTTACCAGTAATGGTTTAATGTTATTCTTTGGCACCTGTGTGCCTAAATTCCTCTAAAATAATGAATAATAAATCAGTATTCAATAATATTCTACTAAAGAGAAGTCCTTTTGCCTCAGTGGTGATCACATTTCCATAAAGTTTTTTTTACAATCAGCTCAACTTAAACAGTTTGAATTTCAAGTGTTAAAAACAGCAACAACACCTTGGAATATATCTTAATAAAAACTTGTTTTAGAAAAATGGGAGAAAATTAGCTGTGAAATAATAGCAATTCAGATTGGAATGAAATGTGGACACGATGTAGGCCTGCATCCTCATTTTTTGAGAGCTGGGGCAGAGAGATGCTGGAAGCCATACAGCAAGTTGGTGTTAAAGCTGGAATGAGAATCCAATTTACATCTTAGAGGTCCAGGCACCTTACTCTTTTCTTGTTCCGTCACATTATGAATTGTTATATTCCTTTTTTCTTAATCTTTTGGAAATAAAGCCATTACCTTCTCTTAGTTTTAAAGAATATTTTATTCTTTGTTAAATTAAAATAAATTTAAGACCACCAGATATCTTAATTTAGCTAATAAAACCAAGATAGACAGGTATCTACAAATTCACTTTGTTCTCAAGTTCTAAGAAGCTATGGATGGTCTCTAAAAATACATCCACATTTAAAGTTAGGGACATATTCCAACTTTAAACTTGATTTTCATGCAAACCTTACGTTCATTAACAATGCTAGTGAAAATAATGTTTCCTTGACAAGAACTTTAGCTATCTCATTTAAAATAGAGTCAAAATGTTTAGATTAAAAATTTTCATCAGGCTTCTTATTTTTTTACATTTACATTTATATTACCTTTAATAACTCTTTGGAGTCACTATTTCAGCTTACAGACATTTACATCTCTTCCTCCTAGAAACACTACAATTAAGTTAATATTTTCTTGGTCCCTTCACTTGTATCTGTAATTCTGTTCCTTATCTTTTCAAGTTTAGTTGCTATAAAGAGTGAGCTACACTCACTGCGTTAATCTTTTCATCTTTTTAAGAACTGTTGCTTGCCTCTATTGTTACTCTGATTTTACTGTAATATAATTTTTCCAGTTATTTGCCTTTTTCTGCACCTATATTAAACTCCGTAAGGGTGAGAATAGTGCAACACTATTCAATATATTTGTTGAAGAGATGTTTAAACCATTTCAGTGTTGCCCCATTTCTTTTGTGGGGAAAGGAGATGAGATACCTTAAGGAAGTGTATGGCTCTTCTGCCAAATGTTATATGAGCTACTTCTATTTATTTATTGAGTTTAAAGTGAAAGTGAGTTGATTACTGAAGTAGTTAGACAGAGAGGGGGCTACCCCTTTTCATTCCCTAAAACTCTGAATTGTTATTATTTCCTTTCTTAAAAACTGAGGGTCAGTGACTTGCTCATATTCTTGTTATATAGAGGAGCTAGAATGAGAACAAAATGATTATCCTCTACAAAACACTTGTCATGGAACACGAGAATGTACATAATCCGACCCAACCTTTTTTTTTTTTCTTTTCCTTTAACCTTATTTGTCAACCACATTCGAAGGTACATATACTCATGATATCTTGTCAAATTGCATGCAGTTTGCTCAACACTCTATTTTTAATATTACCCTGCCTTTTCACTTGCCATTTCCTCTGCCTTAAGTGTCTCCCTTGGCCTTATCTATCTAATGAATTTGTATTAACCTTTATAACTCAATACCTCCTCTGAATAGCTTTGTCAGAATTTTGCTTACATGGACTCATGTCTTAGTTCCTATCACATTATCTCCATGGCTTATTTACCTTCTTACATCTACAGCAGTAAGTAGGTGCAGTAGTAATTATCCATAGTAGTAATTATCTGTGCCTCTCTGTTTCCTATTAATGGGGTTGGCACATAGTAGGTGATTTTGTTAATGGTAGGTGAGAATTAACCCACTGATTTACATTTCATTGCCGTTCTAACACTCCTCTAAAAATTGACTATGTTTCATTTGTATATTTCTGTTTTTACTGTCCTCTTTTTTTATTTATTGATTAAGGAATTACATATGTGTCTTTATCTCCATATTGTTCCCCCAAGTCCCCTCATCCCTCAACCTCTTTGTATCTGTGTCCATTGGTTAGGCTTATATGCATGCATGCATGCATACAAGTCCTTTGGTTGATCTCAGTGTCCTCTTTTCTTGATGTTCTACTCAGATTCTTCCTTAACCTGCCAACTTGTTTTATTTCATACATCCTGTCTTCTCCAATTTTCATCTCATCATAGGCATACTCATTCATTATTAATTCTCTGAGATCATTACTTTCCATTTATTCTGTGACTTGGAGGTTAAAATGTTGTACTAAGTCACAAAACTAGTGATATTGTAAAGTCTAGCATACAAAACTAAATTATTTGTGTAATGAAAAGTTTACAATCACCTTAATCTTTTAAACATTCTAAAAATGTATATTTTTCTAATGAAATTTGTTGGCATTATCTGTAAATTTGTGCCAAGAGAAAATAATTATAATCCAGTGAATTGGATTGGTCTATGAACCATTTTCCAAAATTCAAAGCTGGTTCTTTAATATCGCTTCAACATAACGGGGACTACTGTCCTTTTATAGGTGTACAGTATAGAGTTGGCATGGCAGAGAGAGTTCTTATTTCTTATGATGGGCTCAAGATGGGAATAGCTTATTGCTGGATCTGCTACTCCACAATTCTTATCCCCACCAACATACCCACAATTTTCCTTAGGAAGGCTAGGGTGACAGAAAAATACCAGATTTAACACTTTGCCTCTTCTTTATGGTCTTCCAATGACTGTAACTTGTTACCTAAAGGGTAGTTTCCAAATTCACAAGTTCCATCAGAAGACTTACAAATCCTAGAACTTGGATGCAAAAAAGGTGACGTTATGTGTTTTTGTGAGTTTTTGAGATATAGACCATAGTTCTTATTTTAAAATCAACCCATAATGAAAAAGATTAATTACTCTGTGAGTCAATGTTTGGGTTTAATCCGGATTCTGCCACTGATTAATATGTGATTGTGATGTAACATCTAAACAGTTTAGTCTCTGATCAATTTTGAGGCAATAACTTACAAAATGTGTATTTTATTTTTTAAAAATAGATTTTTATCCCTAGCTGGTTTGGCTCAGTGGATAGAGCATCAGGCTGTGGACTCAAGGGTTCCAGGTTTGATTCAGGTCAAGGGCATGTACCTTGGTTGTGGGCACATCCTCAGTAGGGGGTGTGCAGGAGGCAGCTGATGGATGTTTCCCATCGATGTTTCTAACTCTCTATCCCTCTCCCTTTCTCTCTGTAAAAAAATAAATAAATATAATTTTTAATAAAAAAAGATTTTTATTGCTTTTAGAGAGAGAGAGATAAAGAGAGAGAAATATTCATCAGCTGCATCTGTTTCACACGCTTCTGGGGATGGAACCTGCAACAACCCAGGCAGTGCCCTGACCAGAAATGGAACCATTGCCTCCTGGTTCATGGAAAAGGGTTCGATCATTGAGCAACACTGGCCAGGCAATAATTATTAGCAACATTTGGGAATGCCACTTTATCTATTTTGTAGCATTTTAGGGAAATGCAGATTATAATGTTTAATAAGGACCTCTTTGCATAAAACCAAGCATCAGCCTTATCGTTTGCATTGTAAAAAACATTATATTTTCTTGACTTTAAGTTGCTATAATAATTGCATTGATGTAATGAATATCTGCCCTCAATTGGCAATGGCACCTGCCTTACTTTCATCAGAGGGTTGTTGAAGGAAACAAATGAGGTAATGTGTGTGGAAGTACTTTATAAATTATAACCAACTTGGACGTGTACCAGTTATTGTCATGATCACATCTTGGCAGGGTGGAAACATTGTTATTTTAGGCACGCCGGAAACATGATATAGTGTCCAGTGCTGCTTTCCCAGGATGCTTTTATGTACTGAAAAATTCTGATTCAGACCACCAAAATTCTCGAAATTTAGGATTTGTAGTCAACAACAGAAACAATAACAAACCCAACATTCTTTAAAAACCTGGAGTAGATAGTTGCTTTGAAGTTTATTTATATAAATTTCCCTAAATAAAACCTGGGTAGGCAGGTTTCTTGCTGAAGAATTAACTTTGAAAAAGAAAGAACATTTCTCTCAGTTGATATAGAGGAAATAGCAAATTGTGACCAATGTAAAACTCAGAGAGGCATTTATCATTGGGTGTGGCTTTGTGATAGTTTTATTTCTACACTAATGTGAGATTGTGCTGAAGACAAATATATTTGAGGTCATGGAAGGCTTCCTTGGCCCAAAGTTTTACATTTTTCTAACATTTTAGTTTTTCTCTGATGTGTTCTACTTGTTCTTATTTCCCTTCGCTGTTTTTGACATTTCATTTTTTTCCTTATTGTTCTTGTGTGTGTATGTGTGTGTAAACATCCTTTCCATTCCCACATATGCTTGGCTTTTATTTAGCATCTGTATCTGTTGGTATTCCTCTTAGAGTGTGATGCCCACACTTCCAAAATCTTAGGGCCATAGTGAATCTACTTCTCGTGTATGAGAAACTGCATGTATCTATGAAATTTTGTTTCCATGCAAACTAGACTTTATTATTATTTATACAACAGGAAATACTTTTTCTGAACTTCTTCAGAAGAATCATTGCTTATGATTTTAAATAACAAGAAAGGCACAACCTATTACCAAAGTTACTCATTGTTACTTTTACATGAAACAATTCATTGGTTTTATTTCTTTATTTTTTAAATTTATATTTTATTCTCACCCGAAGGATATATTTATTGGTTACAGAGGGAAGGAGGGAGGGAGGGAGGGAGGGAGGGAGGGAGGGAGGGAGAGAGAGAGAGAGAGAGAGAGAGAGAGAGAGAGAGAGAGAGAGAGAGAGACATCTATGTGAGAAAGAAACAGCAATATGTTGCTACCTATTTGTGTGTATAGGACACCCCTTTAACCATCTGAGCTACAGAGCCAGGCAACAATTCATTGCTTTTAATACAAGGCTTCACAAAAAGAGTTAGTTCTCTTCTTGTGAGAAGTAAAAAAAATATGGAATGACTTGAAAAGTGTATATTGTGGGAACCTTCAAGCCACCGCCTTCAGTGTCATCTGTAGACCATATTAGTGTGTGAAGAAAATGCTGGGATTTTCCTTCTCATTTTATATCTCTTGCTCCTGCTCTCTCCAGCAGACACAATAGGGAAAATTGTTCTTTTAGATGGAAAAAGAAAAGTGGATATTACTCAGACATTGTTTATTGCAATACAAATTCTCAGTGGTAAATAATAATAATAATAATAATAATAATAATAAAACCAACTTCCACTTAACTCCATTTGAACCATTATGGGAATGCATTATTAGACAATCTTTAAGTTTATAGCTAGATGTTTATGAAATAAAAATGTATATATTGTTGCTTATGAATTATCCTCTCTTAAAACGTAAAAATATGTATTTTTTAATTGTATAATGTGTCTTTTTGATGTTTGCATCTGTCACATCTACAGAAAATAATTCAATTTGGTTGATTGCACCTTCTATGTTACTTTACTTGTGCCTTTCCCCCAGATATAATTATGTGTTAATGGCCTTTCAAATTTTGTTACAAATGTGTTGACATATAGAACCATTAGCTCCTCTAAATGGACATAAAGCTTTCCCCCCTTGTTTTAAGACTTATTTTAGGGGCTTTCAAATAGATGATATGAGCAATATATTTCCATCTGCAGGCCACTGTAACATTACAAGTGATTCTTCTGTGGAAAAGGCAGACCCCTGCAGCGTGATATTTGGCCTTGCGGACATCCCTACAGGCATTGCGTGTTTGATGTCTGAGTTTACATTATAAATCATGATGCCTGTTCTTATCATTTAAATGTCTCCTGTTGGTCAGCCCTTTACAACTTAAATTGAACCATATTACGTTAGCCGACAAGTAGGAATAAAAATTCAGACTTAACCCTAATTTTGCCAACTTTTAATTACCCTGTGTTTTTGGGTTGTTGTTGTTGTTATTTATTTATTTATTTATTTATTTATTTATTTATTTATTACAGAGAATTAGGGTGGAAATTGGCTTTCCTAAACTCAAACTCCCAAAGCATTCTATTAAATTAAGAATATTGAAGTTCCACTTTGAAATCCACTCTTGTTTCAAAACCTCATTTGATGAGGTGGGGAAGAAATAAAAAGTGAAGGGATCAGGGGAAAAGCCTTAAAGATGCTTTAATTGGCCAAGGTTGGAGTTGCTTTGTTTAGTGACTGCCTGTCCTTTTGACATGTTGGAGAGGCTTTGTAAGTGCTGTTCCCCTGAAGGACAGGCAAGGGTACTTTTCAACGGAGGCCTTTTAAGTTTCGTTCCCCACACTCCGGTGCTGGTGGAGGCTTCTCCTAATGCATTGGGGCTGCATGATCCTCTTTGCAGCCTGTTGCTAGAACATGTCTCTCTCCCGTAGTCGGTTAACGTCTAACCTCCAGGCACCCTTTTCAAAGGCACCGGCGTAGGGAAATAGACACTCATTAAACGGCGATAGAGAAAAGAGTTTATTTTTTTAAAGGTCAGGACAAGGAGGCGCCCTCCAGTGCTGTAGAGCCTATTCCTCCAGGAGTAAGTGCTTTGACTGGAGCGTGCAGTAGGCTGGTTGGAAGCCTTGTCATTTTTCAACACTAAAGTGAAACTTGTTCTCTGTCATCTCCTTCTCGAGGGCTATCCATCACGGCGGTTTATCTTGTACTGTTGACTTCATTAAGTGTTACAGAAAGTTAATTTCTATGTCTCTGAGAGGACTTCTTCCTTGGATAGGAAAGACTCATGAATAGCCTTTTAGGGGTCTACCAAGCGCAGGCCCCTGAGCTGAGATCCAGGGTTGTCTATACAAGAGAGAAATCCATTTGGCCCAAGAAAGCCTCCGTGTTTCTTGTTAACATGCCATTATATTGAAGACCACGTCCTTCGTTTGTATCCTTCTATACACCATCAGGCCAGCATTCTCCTTTCTAAGGTGGCCTTTTTTTCTGTTAATATAAGGAGATCTCTGTTTCAATCCGCTCCTACATGACTTTGTCTGCCATAACAGGACTGTAGATATATTACAAATATATCTTTACCCTACATGTTTCTTTTCTTTTTAGGTTGTCATATAAGTAAGGCGCTCCATTTTTTCTTGCTCTTAACTAAAACTGTCAGCGCCACACTTTCCGTTATAACACGTGGATCACTTCACAAGGACCCAGTGACCCAGGCTGAAGTTTAGGGGGGAAAAAACACAAACATTAGAAGAATGTGCCAGCCCTCCTTGGTTCTTATGTGCCTGGGCTTTTGGATACATCCCTTACTCAGGGGTGAAGAGGCAGCCACCTGTTTCTGAGCCCTCATTTCTCCTCGCAGGAAAAGTTCAGGCCCTTGCTGAGTAGTAACAGTATAATCTGGGAACACACGCAGCACTTTCCCTGAAACGGATTGGTCAGACCAGACTAGCTGGAGGATTTTGTGTGTTTTTGCACCCGTGTGTGTTTTCCACTCAGTTACCCCCCAGGCACTTGTCATGACCGTGCATATTAAGATTAATCAGACCGCCTAGGCCTGTGTGGCTGTGTGTTTAACGTGAAGAAGTGGATATCAAGCAAATGCCCTAATTAAATAGGCCTGCTTGGTTTTGTTCTAGTGGATGCTTGGTCTTCTTTTTTTTAATAGGGCTTGTTGACGGGGAAGGCACGGACAGCACTAGAGCCAGTGGAGAGCTCACTCAGAGTTGCCTTTGCCACCTGCTCCCAGTGCTCTGAGACCTCTAGGACTCCCAGTGTGCCTCCCTAAACGGCCCTTATCGTGGAGGGGAAGCCTGGCCCGGCTCAGGAGGGAGCAATGAGGCGAGGGCAAACAGGATGAGCATATGACCTGCATGTTTGGCTTGATTAAGATCGTCCATCGTACATGTTGATGAACTTTGGATGCCAGACTGCTTTGTGCTTCTGAGCTTTGGTGTCTGGAAGCAAGATCTTGTGTGAAATTCAGAATGAACACTCCCTTTTTTAATGTCCTAAATTTGAAAGCCAACTTTTATTCTCATCTCTTCAATTACTGATTCCTAAATCATCTATATATCATATAGAAGCCGTTTATGAGGCAATACCTCAAATATATCACATATTATGTGCAAATAAATGTTATATCTTATATAGACATATATTATACATTGTATAAAATTTTACATTATATTATATTAAATTATATATTATATTATATTATATTATATTATATTATATTATATTATAATATTATATATACAAGTGTACTTCTACTCTCATAATTTAGACTTCGCCCATTTTCAGTTATGTTACACTTTCCCCATAGCTTCAGGGAAGACTGCATGGGACATTTGGAAACAAACTTGATGAAGCACAAAAAACTTGAAAACATCCCAGGCTGACGTAACATGGTGGCTCTCTTGTTTGTGTATTTAATGTCACATGTAAAGTACATTTTTAACACACTGATCCCTGAGATTTGGGGTTTCAGTCCCTATGTATGCCTATTATTTGGACTTTTTTGTATTTTTAGAAAATAAATGCAAAAACTTAATTGGAATATTAAAATTTGCTCTGCATTTATTTCCATGTAATTAAGCACGGAGCCCGTCATGGGAACAATTTGAAAAATAAAGCTATACATACTCTTCCATGGTATGGAGTTTGGGGTTACAGTTTAGTAAGTTTCCAAATAATCACAGCAAGTTATCTGGGGAAAGATTTCTCTGGGAGGGCATGGTTCATACAATTGACTTGTTTCTTCCCAAATTGAAAGGTTTGGGCAATTCCAAAAACACTAACGATTGTTTTCCACTTTTTCTTCCTTTCCTCCCATTGTTATATACGAGATAAAAGGATCCACCCACTAACCCGTGCACCCTCTTTTTTTGTGTGTGGACGTGCAACTCACATGTAGGGAACTGGATCAGCAGTGCCAAGCAACTGCCTGGTACCTGTCAGCATCGGAGAAACCCCTCCTTGATTCGCTTAGGTTGCTACTGGTTATTTATTAACGCAACCCAGACTGTTCAGTGTGGGTGTGTATGAAATAGAAAGAAAAATAAAGGCCTTGGTCAAGTAAATACATCTTTCATCATTGCTTTTGTTTGGTGTGTTTACCGTGTGCTATTCTTGGTCAATAGAAGTTGTTTGGCAGTTCTGCAAAAAGGGTGAGGAACCTTTTCTTGAACTTTTATCCTTTTGTTTTGTCTGTAGAACACGTTTTCTATTTGCTATTCTCTTTTTATTGCCACCTGTCTCTATAAAGTATATTTTGAAGATTGTTATTATTTCTATTAATGTAACAAGTGCATGGGACTAGGAAATATGATAGACCGTTTTATCCACTTTGAAATGGACAGGTAAGGAACTAGAATTCTAAGATAGCTTTCATTTCTCAACTCTTTAAATAGAAACTGAAAATGAATTGTACGAATCACCATTCTGATAAACATAGCATTTGTTCTCAAGCCTTATGTAAGTTTTACTGAAATAGTGAGCCTTGATTTAATGTGTGCTTAAGTTTTCACCTCCATATTAATACAGTGTCAATGTACAGCTCCTTGCATGGTATAATTACTGAAGAAATCAGCAACTAGAGAAGCACACCGTAATTGAGCATGTCTATTTATTGTAACAGAACAGTGCTACTATGCTGGTATTTAGTGAGTTAATAGATAAGAATTGATTTGCTCTTTTGAGATGAATTAAATCTCTGTTGAATTGGCTTCTCTTTTCTGAGAAGTTATGCTTTGTTTGTAGAAAATTTGCCTGAGTGGTTTATCCAGCACCGTGTGTCATAAGTCATGTGGAAGATTGGAGAGCGGGAAGCCATATAAATGAACAAAATGCACCCTCCTCCCTTTGGAGTTTTGCTTTCTCTGTGTGTGGGGTTGTTTTTTTCCACCCTAATATTTTTGCTATGTCCTTTGCTCTGGCACTGTAGTATTTTTCATCATTGTCAATATGCCATGTATAAGTGAAGAAAAGCACATAGAGAGGGAGTTTGCAATGCCAAGAGCAGTACAGTGTAAATAGGAGAGATCAGTTCTCAGATTTCTTTTAGGGCTCCAAATTCCAAAGAGAAAAAAAAAATCCAATAGTAAGTTTAAGGGATAGGAATCAGGCATGTTTGCTCATGCTTTCCCTCCTTGATGCTGAAGTTGAGCTAATCATGTTATTTTACTTAGTTTTTTCTCCATGCAGCTCAAGGGAATCATAAGAATGAACCAAGAAAATGAAAAGTTAAGTGAAGTTGTATATTATTTAAACATCTTTTTCACTTAAAGGTGTGAAAAAGATTATTATAATTAGGGGTTAATAAAGAACAGTAAGTCAAAAACATAGAAACGGTTGGAGTTCTCATTTTTATTTGCCAGGATTTTTCCCGTTGTTTTCTAAATTGAAGTTAAAAGTGAAACTGCAAGTTTCTAAGTATTACCTTAAACAGAGTAGTGTATAATCTTACCTTTTGAAATGGTTTATCTAAATTCCAAAAGTTGTGAAACCTTTTAAAATATTATCTAAAAGTTGTTTTGGATGACATAGTATTTAAAAAGTGTTAACTCTCTATAAATGTATTAATTGATATCTCTGCTTTTATAGACAAGACAAAATCCTGCCAATTCTGTTAGATCTCCAAAATTTCTCTGGAATGAATGAATAACACACACACACACACACACACACACACACACACACACCATAGTAAATAACAGATTTTAGAATAATTTATCTCACTCTTAATTTCCAAGCTAAAATTTTAGCCTAAAACATTTTTTGACAAAAGCACACAGATCAATATATCTGTACAGAATAGAACTCCCATTCTATTCTGAATTTTATTTTTCATCACTTTTGGCCTCCTGTTAACATCCTGTGTAAAGTCTCTCTTGATGACCAATATAGAGTCAATACCTCCTTTCTTTTTGGATGTGCTTATGCAAAAAATGTGTCATGGTATTATCTCTCCATGACTTCTTTTAATGCATTCTCCACTCATTATCACGTTTTCATGCTAATATTTGGAGCAAGAGTGGAAAAAAGCCTCAGTTGGCCTGTGCTCTCCTATATATGTCATTGGGTCTCCCATGTACCTTTATTAAAGTGGTCGATGGTCAGCCTACAGCTGAAGTGAGTTCACTTCCTATCTTACTCTCCAGCTTCATTTTTCATTTCCTACCATTTCCTGCATCACTCTTTATGACTTTTGCTCTAAAGAAGCTGAATTGCCTGTGGCTTTTCACAGCTACAATGCTTTTCTTTGCTTACCTCTGGTTGCAATGCCTTGTATCTTGCTTTGCATCTGAATGATGGCCATTCATTCATATTCATGTTAGGTTTCACCCCTACCAGAAATTTTCTGCTAACTCTAAGGTCCCCCCATCTTCCCTCCCTTAAGAAATGTTATTTATATATCTCTCCTCCATTACATTTTGATCTACTGGAGCATTGATCAGCAAACTATGGCCATAGTCCAAATCTAGGCTGCTGCCTGGTTTTGTATGGCCTATGACCTAAGAATAATACTATTTTGTAACAATGAACTCTATATGAACTTTAATTTATTAGAAGACAGCAATGCTTATTCATTTGCATATTGAGGTAGGGTCCTGTAACATTAAGTATTTTAGTGTTACAATGGTAAAGTTAACTAGTATACCCACAAAGCCCCAAATATTTGCTCTATGGCTCTTTATGGATAAGTAAGCCTACTCATGTTCCTCAGGGCAGGAACAGAGTCCCTGACACAGTGACTCCTGACTGAATGAGTTAATTACTAGTAAATGGCTGAATATGCTATCTCTGACCTGAAGCAGAGTATTTCTCCCAGGGTTTCTAGCTCTCTTCCTAAAGGAGGTTTAATAGAAGAAATACTGAATTATGAAGGCCAGAATATAATTTTTCTCTATCATCTGTGTAATCTTGGACAAGTACTTCATTTCCTTTTATTCTTTCTTATTGTTTATTGGAAAACAAGTTGTTTCATTTCAATGAGTTTTATAGTTCTTTCCAGCCATAAAATTCTAGACATATGTCAACATTTTACTAGATCCCTGGTCAGCAAATTGCGGCTCTTTGGCCCCTTGAGTGTGGCTCCTCCACAAAATACCATGGCCTGGGCAAGTCTATTTTGAAGAAGTGGCTTTAGAAGAAGTTTAAGTTTAAAACATTTGTCTCTCACCGAAACCAGTTTGGCTCAATGGATAGAGCTTCGGCCTGTGGACTGAAAGGTCCCTGGTTCGATTCTGGTCAAGGGCACATACCTTGGTTGTGGGCACATCCCCAGTAGGGGGTGTGCAAGAGGCAGCTGGACGATGTTTCTCTCTCATTGACCTTTCTAACTCTCTATCCCTCTCAATTCCTCTCTGTGTAAAATAAATAAAATATATTAAAAAAAAAACAAACACATTTGTCTCTCAAAAGAAATTTCAATTTTTGTACTGTTGCTATTTGACTCTGTTGACTAATAAGTTTGCCGACCACTGAACTAGATCAATATGTAAAAATAAGGGGAAAAAATGGAAAACTATTGATTAAGAAATATGGAGAAAATTTAAAAAGAACAGTGAACTGTTATGGACCTATTATACACCAGGTTTGTTATTACCTGTATTGATTAGCTATTCTACACTAATCCAAGTTAAAATAAAGTTTGTTAGTCTCTGCTATGAATCTGTAGTACTAATGCATTTGAATAGAAGTTAAGATCTCTTATTGTAAAATCTGTGGCTCAAAATTCACCTACAATGCTTTAAGTGATAATTTTGTCCAAATAATGGTAGACACTTTTAATATTAGTTTGGCTAGACTCCTGAACTATCCTACTTTCTAATCTCCCTCCCCCTCTCCCCATCTCCCTCCCTTCCCCCTCCCTCTCCCCTGCCTCTCCTTTTCTCTTACCTCTCTCCTCCCCCTCTCCCTCCCTTTCTCCCTGTCCTTCTCCCTCTCCCTCTGCCTCCCTCTCTCTCTCCCTTCTCCCTCTCTCATCATGTTCTCTTATATGAAATTGCAAGCTAGATAAAGAACAATGCTGCTGACCAATCTGCATACCTTACTTTATAGATTTTGAGAACTACAAAGTCTTTATATCTCTACAGGGACTTATTTGATTCTCATAGGAGTGTCAATTGTAATCTTGAGCAGTATTAAAGGTATCTTGAATGAAAATATCACAACATAGTTTAAAGACTCTTTGGCTAGATCCCTTTTGCAATTCATAACTATTTCTAAAATATTTTAAAAAGGTAAGCAAAGTTAGACTTTTGTTTTAAAATATTACCTGCATGAGAAGATTCCCAAATAAAATAGATCATCACACAAATTGATAAAAATAGTATGGGTAAAATAACTAAAATAGAAAAATAAATTTTAAAATATTACTTAAAAAGTAGGTAATTATACATGTCTCTACCTTTTACTATATACAGCATTAGAATGCAGCATTGAAATAAAAAAAAAATGTTCTGCAGTGCTTGCTAAAAAGCATAAGAAATTATGTGGTAAACCCACAATAGCACTGGCCTTCAAATTAATCTTGCCTGGTCTCCCACATGTAGTACTTTTATCTAAGAAGTTGATAAATAGTAGGAAAAAATGTTTCCAGTGATTTGAAAGCCAGCAAAGGAAGTGAAAAAAAAATTATGTGTAACCAGGAAGAATTTCAGGGGGGAAAAAATGTTTCTAGTAGCTTTATGTCACTTTTATGAAATAATCTCAAGAAATAACTTTAAAAACACATAATTTTAGATGATCTTCTCACTGCTGGTTTTAGGGTCTCCCTGCTTTGTTGCAGAACCTTTTCCATTTCCTCCTGCAGGAGTCTCTTCTAGTGAAGGCCTGCCATCCTTCCGTATGGGGTGTCACATGTGGAAGAGAATGCATTTCCTTCAATCCCACCTGCTTCAGGGTTTGCTGTGTGGTCTATCATTGAATCAGGTCAGCTGCCTGCAAGCATGCTAAGGGCAGTTCGAGAGAACCAATTTCAGTGAGAGAAGAACATGCTATGTGTACAACTTTTCTAATTCCACAGGGTATATATGTTAGGGGACATAAGTAGTATTCCTACTCCGACTTTTGTCATTCAATGTTTCACTCAACAGATATTTGCCAAACATCTTTTTCTTCATTTGGAATTACGAATGACATTAAAAAACATAGCTGAATACATCTATGAATTAATATTTTTATTTTTTTCTTGTTTTATCTTACTTTTATTTTTAATGCACCATGCTTCCAAGTGCTATACTCAGATGAAATTATAAACACCAATTAGGCAAAGATAAATATTCTTTTAATTTAAAGAATAAAAAGCATTTTAACACTCTTATACCCCCATTTATATTTTTCCACATGAAAATCCATTCTTGTTTATAGATCAAGATTTACCTTGTGGTTTGAAAGAAACAATATCGCCCTTCTTTTGCTGCATTTGATATAATTGTAGCCTAGTTAAATGTCACCGTACAATTGCTTTTATATTATTTGTTAAAATGTATGCACTTGTTTCAGGAGGAATTTTAGCAAGTATCTGTCAAGCTAAAGTCATGCTATCTAAGGGGTTTTTTAAACTAATATTAAAAATGAAGACACACACTTCCTAGATCTCAGAAATTAACTTCCTTACAAAAACTCAGTGATGCGCTCTGTCATCCGTAGCAAAGTGGTACATACGTGAGGCATGACAGTTAAAAAAAATATGCAGTTTGTGCCTAAAACAAAATAAGCATCTACTTGCGGAATATAGGTTTCCACCTGCGCTGATGATGCCAGAGCATGTGCTTTTATTAAAACAGGTTTGAGACCACTTCTTTCTACATATTTATCTTCTGCTTGTCCTGAAAACATGTAATGTTCAGAAACGCGGCGATGAAATGCTGTGATTTGTCTGTAGGTGAATGAGCTGATGCATCTGCAGCCTTCCTTTTCCTTATCTTCCCCGGGTCTCCCCGAGCTCTCCCCAAGCTGAGACAGATGGCTGCTGGTCTAGTTATGTGCGTGGGAGAGAGGGACTTCCACATGTGATTTTTACCATTTGGTAGTAATTAGTTTGTTGTATAAATTAACATTAACTGAACCATTCTTCGGGCATTGTTCGTAATTGTCTTCTTTGAGTCTCTGAGTTGTGTAAAGAGATAAAATGCAGGGAAGAAACGGGTTCTTGTTTTATTAAAGTCAAAGAATCTATTATTAGAAAGAATAGATTGACAATTATTGTTTGTATGCCCAGTTAGACCAAAATCTTTGAAATAATTATAAAACAGAAACATCAAAGATTTTTCTGGGACTTAATGATTTAGAAATACAATGAGATATTATGAAAATGTGTGATTTTTATTTTTTTTAAAAAAAAGACAAAACTGAATGTTAGAAGAAAAGGAAATATAGTTTGAAGAATTTTCTCCACATAATTTAGCAAATGCATTTTTTTTTTTAATTTTCACAGTAACTGCCACTTGAAGGTTACTGGCTATATTATCATCTTACTTGTTATGTTACATACTTTATTTAGATGCTTTCAAGTTAACGTTCTTTAGTGTACATTGTATGAGACACATATATTTGCTGGGGTATAGTATGCTGCTATTTACCTTTTTAGTCAACATTACTTACCAGTAAGATTGGATTTTGATAATTGAGGTTTTAAATGTTGTAGAGACAACGTTTTCTCTCCCTTATCCCAAATGAAGATATTGGATATAAAATAAACAAATAATAAGCAAACTATGCTTAAAATCCTCCTTCAGTTTGTTTTTTGTCTTACTCATATTATTTCTGGGT
Source organism: Pipistrellus hanaki (assembly GCF_964339955.1). Taxonomy (NCBI): domain Eukaryota; kingdom Metazoa; phylum Chordata; class Mammalia; order Chiroptera; family Vespertilionidae; genus Pipistrellus; species Pipistrellus hanaki. The sequence goes on from NC_140505.1 coordinate 159,352,765, forward strand.
TTGGAATTTTATTCCCTGTTTTTTTTTCTAAGAAGATCTAATAACTAATACCATATAACAGATTGTCATTTAAAGCATAAATGTTTTGTGAAAAAATTTCTCAGCTGTGTTTTTGCTTTGGAAGTTGCTCTAAGAAACTATCAAGAAGAACAAATTATTACTAAACATATTCTGACCCAAAGTATTTAAAATATGTCACTGCACTTTTAATGGTCATAGCAGAGTCATAATTTTGATGTTGACAAGAAGAAAAAGTAATGGTCATTTTTCTATCAAGAGTTTCTTTATTGCAGTTCATTAGGTAATAAAACCGCAGTCACACCAGAACTAATATTTGTGTGAACCTGTTATTAGATTATTAATAAAAAGAGAAATGTATACTGTAGTAGCTTTTTCCTATCATACAACTTCAGTTAGTGACCAGATGTTAGTTGTAGGAACTATAACTGCCAGAAGTAATTCATTTCTTGGCTTTAAAAAATATTGTTGCAATATATTTCATGGAATACAATTATTTAATGGGTCTCCAAGATATAAAAATATCCCAATGCCATTTCATCGGAAAAATAAGAACATCTCACTCTCATTGAGAACTGCTTCACTTACTATACTTTATTTTTAAATGAATGAACAAAATTAAGGCACTATTTGTTTTACCATGACCAAATAGAAGATTTATTTTTTTAAATGCAAGATTACTTGACAAACAAAAATTAATCAATGCAATATAACTCATTAATAGAATGGAGGAAAGTTTAAAAGAGAAAACATACAAAGTATGTTCTCTGGCAACATGGCATTAAACTAGGAAACAATACCAGAGGGAAGTCTAGCTAGAAAATTCCCAGGTGTTTTGAAATTAACCAGCTCAATTTATTAAATTAGACATTTTAAAGGTTTTTTTATTTTGAGTTTTTGGATAAGCCATTTATATATTCATATTTTTCTGGTTGACAGATATATTCATTTTTAATGAGAGTATTTTAAAGAATAATTTCTGGATTGCTATAAATGAGGTTTGTTTTTTAACCTTCTAATGCAGAACTGATATCTATGTTAATCAACTTAACAATAACCCTCAACTGTCGGACCAACTCAAAACTAATATCTATGAAATAGGAAACCTAGATGTACTGTGGACTCAAATGTTGGCCTACACATAGAGTGGGTCATCCTATATACCATAGTAAACCAAGATTCTAAATCATGCTTTTCTTCTGAGTGTAAACCACTTTATTTATATATCAGAGAGGAAGGGGAGGGAGAGAGAGAGAGAGAAACATCAATGATTAGAATCATTGATTGGCTGCATTCTGCATGCCCCTACTGGGGATCAAACCAGAAACCTGGGCATGTTCCCTGACTTGGAATTGAACTGTGACCTCTTTGTTCATAGGTCGATACTCACTTTTGAGGATTTAAAAGCTCCAAAGTTTCTACACTTAACAAAAATTTTGTCTCCTCGAAATAGTTTATGCACATATATTTTCCCCCAATTGACAAAAAAGAAAATCATTAATATCTCATTATTTTGGATGTAAGTCAAATAATCACAAAAACCTTATGCTCTGCATTTTTTTCAACCTCCAGAGATGGCTGAGAAGGAAGCAGCTTTAATCCTGAAGATATTTCCTTTCTCTGCTGCATAGGATAGATGAATATTTTAAATTGAGCAGGTATAGAATTTGGTTAAATTTTGAAGGGCATACTTTTTGTCTACTCAAAATTCTCTCCATATTCTATGTGTTACCTGAAAATGATATGAGTATACTTTTGACAAGATAATTTAATACAATGTTTTTTATTTGTGCATATTAGGATTATTAATATCAGGCCAAAATATTCCTCTATGAGAATGAAAAATTGTATGTTCCTCAAGTAAATGTAGACTCTAATTTCTGGAAGCAAAATAAAGATTTCTGTTTCCAGATTGTTTGATTTCCCTTCATTTATATACTTGTGTTCATAAGAATACATAAATCTAGGCCAGCATACATCTCCTGAGGAAATTATAATGTCCTACCATCCCTGCCCATATAAACCTAAACTTTTTTTTAATTATTCCCAAATTTTAAAAAAATTCATTTTATTAATCCTATTTTGGAGAAATAGCTTAGGTTAAAACAATTAACGATTGACAAATATCCTATACAAAATGCAACTCTGAATAATTTTTGACAGCCATTTGAAATGCAAACTCATGTATGACATGATATATTTTGGAACCAGAAATAAGAAGGGAAAGAAGAAGAAAAAAGAAAGAAAGAAAGCAGCTCTTTTGTGGCTGTGGCTGTGAAGCTCAAAGAGAATACATTAATTAACCCAAGAGAATTTCTAGGAAGCTGTAAGTGAGAAACTGTGGCTTTGAAATTGAGTGATCTTTATCCACTGTTGGGTTTGGGTCAAAGACCTTGGACAGAGAAGGAAAAAAAGGAAGGAGGTACATTATAGGAACCAGATGTTAAAAACTGATAAGGCGGACCAGCCCCCTGCTGCTGGAATCTAACCCTGCCTCCATCTGAAAGGTGACATTCTCCTCTGAAGCCCCTATGTCCTTCGAGGAGAGAAAGAGACACAATTTTGGCTCGGCATTTTCCTTTTGGCCTACCTTGTCGAATGGCCCTAGAAGACTAAACAGGTGTTATCTACTTTTGATTTCAGTGCATTTAAATTAATCCTGTCAGCTCAGCTGTTAAAACAACTGTCATCTCCAGCTGTTAGTAATTTTCGACTGGGCACTTTCACAGGTTGCCAAGATCTGAGCCTGCATTGTGAGTCTCTCTGAATGCAATGGAGTAACAATTTGTGGCGTTTTTAAAGGGGCTCGTATTGTGATGCAGGACACACAAAGTGATCATCAGGATGATTTCTAAAAATTCTCTGGTGCCTTGTTTTGAAATATATATATCAAAGCATGTGCCAAATGTCACCTCTCTATAACTTTGGGGGTATTTAATTTTAATGATCAAGAAAGTCAACTTGGAAAACATGAGAAAGGGAGGAGGTATGATAAAATTAGGAGATAGAAGACCCCGTACCGCACCTGCTTATAATGGTTTCTGTATTCCCAGAAATAATAGCTGCTTCCAGTAGATTTATAATTTTTCTTTCACTGAAATATTCAGTAAAATGCTTCAGTTTCTTGTTAAGAGTTTGAGTAACTCTGTACTTTTAAGCCAAATATAAGGTTTTCTGGCTAGGTCTATTAAGCATTTAAATCATAACATGTATAATTTCAATATTTGGGATCTATTTCAGTTAGTAACATGCAAAACTAATATTGTGGAGGGGTGGAAAGGCTATCAATAATTGAAATCCACTAAAAATGTACAGTAATCTCAACTCTATTAAGAAAAAACACAGTTTCTCATTTGCCACTGGTATAACTCTGGAGCCAGTGAGTTTTCCTCCTAGCCTAACCTTTCTTTCTTTCTTTCTTTCTTTCTTTCTTTCTTTCTTTCTTTCTTTCTTTCTTTCTTTTTTTTACAAAGTCTAAATTTGGACATTATTTTTTTTACTGTAAAAGTATGTTTCAAAATAAAAATAGGTATATAAGTGACTTAAGTTTATTTTTCAATCATTTATGTCTAGGAATAATAGCCAATCAATAATGAAAATGTTTTTTTAAAATATAATTTACCAGTCATAAAATTTCTAACTAATTTACATTGCTTATTTGAATTTATGCAATCCTAATATTTTTATATTTATGCTGATTTAGTAACATTGCGCTACATTTCTTAATTTCTAAGGATTTTATGATTTCATATTTATCTAAACTTATCTAAAAATGTAGCAAATTTTGGGGAGGATATTAAATGCACAAGGAAAACAATGAAAAATGTAATAAAATGTATATAATGGGAAGCATTTCTCCTTCTTACTCCTGTACTTCACTCACGAATTCTTCTGATAGGATAATTTATGTTACATGTTTTCTTCACTATATCTCCAGTTATTTTGTGCACACTCATGTATAAATATGAGTGTGTGTGTGTGTGTGTGTGTATGTGTGTTATGTGTATATGGGGGCTATATATCAGCAGGGTATTACATTGACACACTCCAACTTGGTTGCCAGTACCCCAAATTTAACTAAATAACATTTATTTCCCCAAAACTCATATGTGTACATGAGCATAAATGGTACAGTTATAATGTATGTTTGTCTATGTAAACTAGATGACTTGTTACAATTCAAAATGAATAAAGAGTATTAGTAATGCTGATAATAATTAGTTATTGATGAATTTGCTTTTAGATTTCCTAAGTATTAATTTGCATGAGAATATAGAATCATTAAAAACTAATGTAATTGATATATAAAATATGTATATGAAGGCACTAAATTAGGGGTAATGGGATGGAGATCAGGGCAATGCAGAGGATTATAGGAAAGGCAAAAAAAAAGATAAAGAATGCTAGATAGAAATATTGAGTTAACTTTGCTCTCTATATTTTCAAAGCCATATTTGCTGAGCTATCTTCCCTTGAATAAAGTGGTAGAAAAAGAAGAAAAACGTTCATCAGATCAACTGACCTCTTCTTAGCTTCTGATGGTGGCCATTATGCCTTGTTATTCTTTGGCTTGCACCTGCATCACTCTGATCCCTGCCTCTGTTGTCACATGATGTTCTCTCTGTTTGTCTGTGATTTTATATGGCCATCTCTTCTTATAACACCCCCAATGGACTAGCTGTCCACCCATGATCACTTCATCCTACCTCAAATCTGCAAAGACCCTATTTTCAAATTAGGTTAGATTCACAGTCACTGGGGCTTACTTCTTGAATATAATGTTTTTAAGGCCATAATTTAGCCCATAGCATTCTTACTAATATGAACACAAATGTGCAGATAGGCGAACTGACCATTCATAGACTGCTATTAATTCATTTAATCATATTATGAGCTGGAATCCTATATAATGAAAGCCTAATGTGCTAAGTGTCCAGTCGTGTGGTTGTCCATTCAACTAATCAAAGCATAATTTTCTAATGCTATGCTAAGGCCGCTCAACCATTCTCTATGGTGTGCACTGACCACCAGGGGGCAGATACTGTATTTTTCGGCGTATAAGACAACTTTTGAAACGAAAAAAAAAAGTCAACTGAAAATTGGGGGCAAAAGACCAAAATTGCACAAAAATTACCTGCAGATCTTGACGGCAAAGTAAGTCTTTTCTTTGAAGTGGGGGGTAGTCTTATACAGCAAATATAGGCCTAAACCTGTGTTTTAACTGTAAAATTAGGGGGTCGTCTTATATGCTGGAAAATACGGTAGTCAACCGGTTGACCAGTTGCTATGACATTCACTAACCACTAGGTGGCAGACACTCTGACCAGTGGTTAGCTTGCTGGGACTGAGCAAGAAGTGCCAGATACGCCCTGGAGCCCTCCCGTGGTCTCTCCCTGGCTGGCCAACCTTCGTGTCACTTTCTGGCCCTCCCTTGGCCTGGCCTGTGCCCTCTCACAATCCTAGCTGAGGAACCTCCCTGCCCTGAGTGCAGGAATTTCATGCACCAGGCCTCTAGTTGATCTATAAAAATAAATATTGGCATTTAAAAGAGAAATAAACAATTCAGAATTTATAGAAGTTTTAATATAGGCCACTCCACCTAAATGGGCTCTTCAGTGGGAAGTATAGACATTCAAAAGTTCACCTAACAACCCTGGATAAATATCTACAAGTGGAGAAAAAATAGGAAATTGTTCTGAAAGGACGATGAGAACATTACAAAGTAGAAACAAAACCTCTTTTTCCTTGAAGCAGAAAATGTTTATTGTACCCCCTGAAAGCTATCTTGTTGCCCAAAGATGCACATCCTGGCTTATTGTAGGCTTGAAGGAAGTTATAGTACCTTGTGCTGAGAAAAGTTATAGAGAGATTGCATGGATGTTTTATCTCTACTTGTTTTCCATTGTTACTAGGGTTATAGCTCCATTTTGTCAAACACGCTAGTTGTTTAAAAAAAAAAAAATGACAAAGCCAGCAATTGTAATTTGCTAAATAAAACCCTGCCTTTTCCCCTCCATGCTGCTATTATTTTAGTAGGACAAGGATAAATTTTCCATTATAATAGCACCTCAGTTTTTGGTTTACATTTTTACATAGACTCCAGTGTTATAAACCAAAGTTCAAAAGAAATGTTTGAGTCACACTGACTCAACCAATCTCTTTATATTTATGTAAGAATTAAACATGTCCCCACCACCTATGAGGAGCCGAGTGTTGCAGTCAAAGCCAGTCCTGGGATTGGTGTTCCCATGACTGGGGAGGGTAAGACTGGGACTGCTGGTTGACCTTTCCTCTGGGAGACAGAAGTGTCTCCTGTATTTCTGCCCTGTGCTTCCCATGGCATTCCCAGGAGCAGTGTTGAGAAATGTTAGGTCTAAGTGTACAGGAGTGATTTTTTTTTCATTCAAGAATGGAAGGTAAATGGAAGAGAGAAAAAATAAAACAAAACTGAGAGGGGGAATGGGAGATTCGTCTTTCTCCTCAGCTCTGTAAGGCTATTATTATAAGTCTGGGCAGAGAAAGAATTGAGAGGTTTGCTACTTGCCTTTTCTGTCATACTCATTTTCCAGAAAAATGCAATTACTTACCCAATTGTTTATGTAGACCTAAAACATTTCCAATTTCATAAATCAGAGAATGTATGACAGTGATGCAAACTATTTGTATCTACAGTACCCTTAGAAGAGTGTTAAGCCAATGTTTCCCAACAGCATACATTGTCTAATCAGACAAATATTAAAATTTAACTGCACATACAGTAAATTATTCAGTCAAATATTAAATGTGAAGGCTATCAAGAAGTGATAACAGTATATAGAAAACTTGCAGACTCCTAAAACATTCACTTAGATGATCATCTTAACTTAGTTCGGAATTATCTTGTTTGGCTGTACATATTTATATAAGACAAGTCCAATTCTTGTGTATCGGATTCTTAACACATTGTGTTTAGGGGGTATATGATGCATTAACAATTTCCTCTTCATATCTTAAAGATAGGGAATAGAAACAGAAAAAAACATTACAAACTAATTTTGATTAGCTTGAAAGATTGTACTAACCTTGGTGTTGCTACCTTTTAATTACAGTAGATAACATTGAGCACACAGTTTTTCTCAGGCTGCATGCACTTTATATTCACATATATGTCATTATATATGAATTTATATTCATATAATTATTTGACATTTAATATTTGAATAATTTACTGTATTTGTAGTTAAATTTTAATATTTGTCTGATTAGGTAATGTAAACTGTGAGAAACATTTGAAAATAGTTTTTTACACATTACTCTATATCATATCTCAAAACTTTAAGTATTATGGTGAGCACAGTAAATATGAATTTCTTAAGTAATGAGTGAGTTTTTAAATAATGATTGAGTTAATCCATTCACTCATTTATTTCCCAGATTATATTTTAAATACCTGGGTTTGCAAAGTTCTTCAATATACAGCAAAAACAATTAATGTGCTGACCTTGTCACATATAAGATTAGATTATTGTGTTGAAGACTTTTTCCCCAAGTATATCAATAGCTATATGCAATAATAGGTAGAGAAAAAGTCAAATACCAGGGAATGATAAAATTCCACAAAAAGATACAGGTATTCTGATAGAGAAAACATTGAATTATTTCATGAGGGAGTAATGTTACTGAAGATGGCAGTATTTGAATAGGCAGGTATGAGAGGAGGATTTTATTGCTGTGTTCCTAAAACAGTATCTGGTAGAGATTTAAATCAGTATGAAGTATTTGATGAAAGAGCGATGGACCACAGGTTGGGAGCTTTGCTAGGTGGTTGGCAGAGTGCTCTGTGATAGTCAAGACCAAGACAAAGTTTTAGACTTTACAGATGGAGAGAAAAGACTTTCAGAACTATATTGAAGAGTAAAAGTTAAGGGGACTTGGTGGCAAATGGAATGTGAAGATAAAAACAGAGAGATTAATAATGCAAAGTGACTTAAAATATGAAGATGCCATTAAAGGAAGCAGATGAGGCAAGAATAGAACCTGATTTTTTTGTTGACAGAGGATATGTCCTCTCTTGGACATCATAATTATGAGTGACCATTGGGCAATGCTGAGATGTTTAATAGTATTTCAGAGAAATTAGAAATTGAAAGAGGTCCTGTCCAGTGTGGATCTGTTGGTTGGGTGTCATTCCCGTGCACTGGAGGTTGCTGCTTGGATTAAGGCCAGGACACATGACATGGTTGCAGCTTGATTCGTCTCTCTCTGGAAATCACTAAACTATTCTTTAAAAAAAAGGAAAAGAAAAAGTATTATAGAAAGAAGTCAGGAAAGGACTTAAGAATGTGTGAACCATTCACATAGCAAGGATAATTAAGTGCATGAATGGAAGAGAATTTAAGAGTCAATTTAGAGGAGACAGGAATGGTTGAATCTTGCAGGACACCTACGTGTAACACATTTAGATGAAGAGCACCAGAGAACAAATAATTAGAGAGAAAAACAAGGGAAGAACAATTTCAGCAAAGTTATGTTTAAATGTATTGTGTGTGTGTGTGTGTGTGTGTGTGTGTGTGTGTGTGTGTGGTTTTCTTCCTGCTATATTGAGGGATAATTTTCAAATAAAATCACAAAATATTTAAAGTGTATATTGTGATGATTTGATATACATATACATTGTGAAAGGATTCCTACAATCAAGTTAATTATGTGGTTTAAGAATGTTGGAGAAGAGTGGCTGAAATTGATGTTTTTAGCAGAATAATGTTCTCTAATGTGGTTTAGAAATAGTTACTTATCTGATCAGAATTTGGATTGCAGAGGATGAAGGATACAAAAAGGAAAGCTATAAAATGATAAATTATGTGAGTAGCAGAGTTAAGATAAATAATTGTTTTGGGGGTATTTCCACTTTCAACTAAAGTGTTATACAAACCCATGGAGAATGTTTATGTGGATTACATTAAAATGTATTGTAGAAACACATATTTCACAAGCATTTAGAGTTGCTACCTATATTCCCTATGTATCTGAGAAGATATAAAGACTAAGGTGGACTTCATTGGAAGACTTTACATTTAAGTATGAAGAATAACCTCACGGTCAAACCATTCTGATTTTTATGAGGAAACTATGATTTATAAAAGTGTTTTTAGCTTTGGCCGGTTTGGTTCAGTGGATAGAGTGTTGACCTGCAGACTCAAGGGTCTCAGGTTCGATTCCAGTCAAGGGCACATGCCCGGGTTGCGGGCTCAGTACCCAGTGGAGGACATGCAGGAGGCAGCCAATCAGTGATTCTCTCTCATCATTGATGCTTCTATCTCTCTCTTCCTTTCCCTTCCTCTCTGAAATCAATACTATATATATATTGAAACATCAATTTCAGCCACTCTTCTCCAACATATATATATTAAGTATTTTTATATTTGGAGATGGAAGACTCCAGAATCTATAATAATAAAAGCATAATATGCAAATTACACTGGACAGCCTTCTGGATGAAACCGGGGCTGTGAGGGAAGCCCAGGTCCTGGGTGCCTGAGGGAATCTGGTGCCAGCAGCTGGGGGAAGGAAGGCCTACTCTTGCATGAATTTTGTGCATCAGGCCTCTAGTTAGTAAATATATGAGGACTCTGAATGTCTGGTGTTTGTAATCTAAGTAGCATTGTGTATATCCATAGACTTACTACTTTATAAAACTCTTAATTAGATCTCAGGTATTTAAAAAGGAGAGAAGACAAGTAAATGTTTCCTTTGTTCCATGTGTAATATTTTGAATGTTATAGTTGTAGTATGTATTTTCTAAAAGAGTGCTTGAAAAGTGGATTCTGAAGACCATCTTTCATAGGATTGCTAGGATAGCAGTGAGGATGGTGAAATGAAGTAAAATACCTGTGGGGCTGGTGGAAAATGGACTCCTCTTGTTTCCTCATTAGAATAGGTCCCCAGTTATGTCAGGGTTGGTAAATTTTATCCACTGGATTTTACTCATAAATTGTCACTAGATTTGAGTGCTATAAACCTGCCCCAGGAACCAAAGGGAAATGGGTGTCAAGAAGTCCTGTCCCTGGTAAAGCTTCTGAAAAAAATTTTCCTTTTTTTGGGGGGGATAGGCCCAAACAGGAATGGGCTACAACAAGGACAGAAATTTTCCCAGAGGAGTATTTCTTAAAGTGTGGCCCAATGCTAGATTAATTGATTCATAATGACACAGAGTGAGGTTTTTTTTTTAATGTCTGCATTTTAGCAAGTTGTCCAGATAACTAAAAGCTTTACATCATTCCCTAATTAATTTTACAGTATAAGGTAAGGTTATTTTATAGTTCTGGAAACAGTCAGAAAGGCTATCTGTGATACTCTTAAAGACATTTCTAATGAGAACACCTGTTCATTGCATGGTCGTCCCTCTCTGTCAGGGCTGTTACTGTGACAGACATGGTTTGCTCTGTGAGCAGCTGCACTGGCCTTTTTCACCAAGCACAGTGCTTTAGAGGAACTTTGGCTCTGCCAGGTATAAAAGGGAACAGTGAGAATCAAATTTTCTGCTCTTCACTTATGTTAGTGGACTAGTGGTAGAGATACTTAGTCCCTCAAACATTTTAATACTAGAAGTTCTGTTTTATAAAGAAAAGTGATAGCTAAACATAAAATGTATGCCCCTAAGTTGAAATATTGCCATGTCTTCCTTATCATCAATGTGTATATTCTAAGCACCCCTTTCTCACTATGCTCATTTCCTTGCGTCAGCCAGATGACAATGGTTCATTCATATATTAGCGAATATTTATGGAGTTCTTGGTGTGTTTGGGCACCAGGTTGACACAATTTCATGAAAGTCTTATCAGTGTTTGATTCCAGAATTAGGAAAATATCATGAATTCCATTATTCTCATTGACATTTTTAGATCTCACTGTAAGAATATTTCAGCCCTTTTGAAATGTTCAAATAACAGGCCAAGGAGCTGTAATTTTGAAAAGTTTACATTTGCATTCAATAATGTTAGAAGATTAGCATTGAAGTTACATTATTGACAATTAATCTAGGGTATTATATGCTGTGAAATACAGTATGAATACCATAGATAAAATAGATAGGTTGCTAAACTTTATATAGTTGTTTGAAGCAATACTAAACATAGTTATAAAATATGGTCTGCTTAATCTTGATTCTAGAACACTGTCTGTAATTTTGTTTGATGAACTTTGTTCAGATTACTGATTCGGAAAAGTTCGTTTTATAAAATAGTCAATAAATTATTAGTTGAGAATAACTAAGTTTGCCTGGTGGAATATATATGTTAGTAACTGGTTAATACCCATGCGTGGATAATTCTCATTTAAGATTCTCTTAGAGAAATCTCCTATATGCAGAAGATTTTGTCTTCAGATTATTCCTTCACTTGTTTTATCAAACTTTACCATTAGCTGAAATCACTGGAGTTTTGCCATTTGCCTGTATTACAACCATGATACACAGAGTACACCTACAATATCTCTGCTTGAAAATGCATCAGACATTTTACAAAGATTTAGGTAAATCAAATAAAATAGTTCTTATGCTTTTAGATGTCTCTAGAACAGTGCCAACATTTTAGAGATTTCAGGAGTTATTCAAGAACTTTCAATCCAAAATCAGATAGATTCATGGAATATCCGCTCACTTTCAGAGCTTCTATTCAAGGTTCTGTTTAGATCTGCTCTAAGATTTGTATTTCCTGTTTTGCTTTTTGTTTCTTTGTCTGTTTTGGGTCCATAATAAGTAGAATTTCCACTTTAAAGTCTTTTTCCCTCCAAGGGCATTTATAGCCAAAAGCCCATCAGTGACTCCTTTATTGTGCCATAATTTAGGAATTTGGCCAGGTAATCCACATGGCTTAATATGTGAGAGCATATTCTGTGGTGAAGATACATCTGTCTATATTCTTAACACTTCAAAGTGGATTTCTGAGCCACTGATAAAAAATATTAAAAAATGATTCTATATTAATCTGGTTGTGCCTATATTTAGTCTAGGGAAAAAAGATGCTTTCATTTTAAGAAGAGTTCAAGCAAATAAGTTACTGAAGGAACAGGAGGCCATCAGGAATCCATTCTAGTAAGATGATTTCAACTCATTAAGCAGCCGGTGATGATTAAGACCACTTTGAAGCTGTATAATTTTTCAGATTTTACATTCAAGTTAGAATCAGGGTTTGCTCTTTAAGGTGCACAAAATACAGTTGCTAATTTATCTTTAAATAAAAATATCTATTGTGAAATAGTATGGACATACAATTAGTAGGCACCTAAGATCAGCTCCACCTCTCATATATTTACAAATATGTTTTACTTTAAAGCTTTGCAGTGTAGAGAATGTTTACACACATACACACATATCATACTATATAAGAATGAATAAGCACACTAAATCAGGATGGAAATTACTACATTGCTGATCCTTTAGGCACTTTGCAGTTAGTTCTTTCATGCATTGGGATTGTAAAAGCCTATCATTTTGCAATTAGGAACAATTGGTCTTCATTTAGAAGATCCAGTTTCAGCGCTAAATACAGTTTGAGTGTTTAATCCAGACATAATCCCTCCTATTTAGTTTCTAGAAAGGCCCGCTGAAATAGGAAAATCCCCCCACTAGTAACAATTTCTATGTTTTACCTGCCTTTTCTCTGACGTTTACTGTCATTAAACTTTTTAATATGATTTTTAAGCATTAGAGATACAACTCAGTTATAAACATGTGACCTTTGACTCCTGGCAACTTATGAAATTCTGACCATTCATATATACTTTTCCCTATCCTCTCCCTGAACTTGTTCCTCCAGGGCAATTTAAACGTCTTTCGAATGATGATACACTTACTTGCCCTGCTCTTCCCCATTGACCACTGTTATCTGCCTGGGTTCTGCAGGGCACTGTTCAATGCTACATTAAGCCTTCTACGTCTAAGAAAGAAAGATTTCAGCTTCCAAGCAAGACTGTAGGCAAATTTTTTTTTTGCATGCAATGGCAAGGTATAATTTGAGTCGTAAACACCGTGGATTCATAGTTGTGTAAAAGTATTCATCATAACTGAGTTGTTCTTAAAAGGACTTGGTAGACGATTGGGTACAGATAGGTAACAGTTAGGGGTTTTGCAGAGGCCCTTTTATGTGGCTGAATGAGAGCTGTGCATCAGGCAGGTTCAGACGCCTAATTACACCCTTTCTAACATTGTCGTCCAGACTCCAGAACATTTTTAGGTTTATTAGTTAAATCCTGCCCAGTAATTTAAATACTAGAAAGCTCCATTTTTTTTTAAAGATTGTTTCCAGGAAGAGAAAATAGTGATCCATGGAGACCTTACAAATTATTATGTATTATGCATGCGCATACGCACACACACCTGCACATAGACACACAGGTTCCTGGGGGTGGCCTTCTGTAAACTGTAGCTTCATTGTGTAGTAGCCACCTTTGGAAATTCACTAACTAACAATTCACAGCAACGGCTCTGTTCCATGGCTAGTCCTATCCACAAAACTTCCATTCAGCATTTTTTTTCCCCTGTTTTCCTGGATTATTTGAACAGTTAATAGGCACATACACATGAGCACACACTCACACATACATGCTTATCCCACATCACAAAAACCACCCTCACTTTTGGCTCTCCACGGATCCTCAAGTTAGCCACAAGGCAGGACTTAACGAGCTTGTGTTAAACCCATTACAGAGCTATCCAAAAGTAACCCCAAAAGGTAAAATTTGAGCAACATAGTTGAGGTAAGGAAAGGGGTAAATTATATTTAAGGTCATAATATAGCTTTTCTGCACTAAACAGAATACGTCTCTAGAATATCACTTGCTGGCATTTTTTTATGAATGCTCTGTTCTTTGAAGAATTTTTAAATGTCCACCCATAAAAGAAGTGAAGGGTAAAAGATACCCTTGTGAATCTTTTTCTAAACACTATTTTCAGCACCATTTGAACATATTCCTTCCATTTTTCAGAAAATCCAAAGTATTATTCTGTTCTGCAGGTCATATATTAACTACTCACCTTTATGAATCTTTCAGCATGTAACATTTTGGCCCCTGCATCATGAACAATGATGGTTAAGTTGGCCAATACAACTTTAAACATAAGAAGCTCTGGCACGAAATACTCCATAGTATTACTGTTTACTCTTGAGGTTCTCTTTTTGTATAGTTGTTAAACCTAAGTTATTTTATGTTTTAAAACATCAGCTGGATTATTAAAAAACCCTCTTTCTAACATCAGTGAAATAGTACATTAAATTTTAAGAAGTATTACTAAGAGATGATTAGCATTTATAGGAGAGTCTACATTTTATTTGACTAAGAAGTGATATGATTTTTAATGTCAAACTGTAAAAATGAAAATCTCTTTCACAGAACTAAATAAATTAGTTCCAAATTAGTCAGCTTTATTGTCAGCAGAATACATGAACACATATATGTGGCAGCCATACTTTTATGCAAAATATTAAGTGTTTCTTTATAGTATAGTTTTTAAATTTTATTACAAACAATACAAAATGTTTTCAGTAAGAACTGTTTTGTTTTCCTTTCATTTATTAAGTTATTACTATATGAAAGATAGAATCTCTATTACAAGAAATGCTAAAATAAAGATTCCCAAGGGAAAAATGAAGGCTTGCCCTAATTGGTTTGGCTCAGTGGATAGAGCTTTGGCCTGAAAGGTCCCAGGTTCAGTTCCGGTCAAGGGCATGTACCTGGGTTGTGGGCACATCCCCAGCAGGAAGTGTGCAGGAGGCAGCTGATCGATATTTCTTTTTTAAAATATATTTTATTGACTTTTTTACAGAGAGGAAGGGAGAGAGATAGAGAGCTAGAAACATCGATAAGAGAGAAACATCGACCAGCTGCCTCTTGCACACCCCCTACCGGGGATGTGCCCGCAACCAAGGTACATGCCCTTGCCCGGAATCGAACCTGGGACCTTTCAGTCCGCAGACCGAAGCTCTACCACTGAGAGAAACCGGCTTCGGCCTGATCGATATTTCTAACTCCTATCCCTCTCTCTTCCTCTCTATAAATAAAAAAAAATCAATAAAAATATTTTTTAAAAAAATGAAGGCTTGCCGAAACTGGTTTGGCTCAGTGGTAGAGCATTGATCTGTGGAATGAAAGGTCCCAGGTTCAATTCAGGTCAGGGGCATGTACATTGGTTGCAGGCATATCCCCGGTAGGGGATGTGCAAGAGGCAGCTGGTCAATGTTTCTCTCTCATCGACGTTTCTAGCTCTCTCTCTCTCTCCCTTCCTCTCTGTAAAAAATAAATAAAATATATTTTTTTTTAAAAATGAAGGCTTGCCATAGCATCATGTGGCAGTTTTCTCGTGGCATCTTATTTAACCCAGTAGTTTGCAATCTGCTGGGGAGACAATGATATACCGCTGAACTATACCTGTTAGACAGCAGGTTTGTGCAAAGTGTTCTGACATCAGTTGTATGACTGTATTTCTGAAAACCCTAATGGTAAGAGACTTTGCTTACCTAAGTTAAGATTTTATAGGTCACTAGAATTATAAGTCTACCTCGAGAAATATATATGTAGGTAAATAATAATTAGGTAAATATGTGTGTAATACCTACTTTTATATTCCCCCAAATAAACTAGTAAAATAACACACCAATTAAAGAGAAAGTCAATAAAATCTTTCATATCAGATATGAGTATACTAAAATAAAGGGTTTATTTCTTTCTAGATAAAACTTTCTCGATATTCTTCCCCAGTGGTTTCAATGAAATGCTTGTTAATTCATTTTATGCTAATCGTTTCAATGAAGGATTATACAAAAAGTACGTACATCTTCATAGGTTTATCTTTATAAAAACAAACAGCCATAGTCGCCATGTCCTGCAAAAGTAAGAAAGCTGGAGACACATCCTGTCTCTTGGGAAGGTTGTTATAAAATGTTAGTACGTACTTAGGTCACTACATTTAAGAAGGCATTCGCTCTGTGTCTTGCCGGTGCAGAGTTGGTAAGTGCAGGGCTCTAAGAATGAGAGCCCCCTAACTTTTCTTTCCTCCACACCTCTAGAGCCTCATCCTGGTCAGGTGCAGCTCTGAAAGCAGAGGCTTCTAGCTATACCACGCAGCAGTAACATATACACATTTAATTAGTATACTGAATTCAGGACCTTTCTCCCTGCATCTTCACCATTATTTTGCTTAATTCTCACATATTATCTTGCCTCAAGATACGGCATCAAGCAATTGAGTAAATTCTCAAGCAGAAAGTAGGAATCTTTTAGGATTCTCTAGCTTTCCCACTCTTAGATTAGGCATTTGCTGGCTTTCCTAAATACAGTGGCTTTAATATTTATATAGGCATCCTATGTATTTTTCCTTCAGTCTAATTTAGTTAGTTCATAAATATTCTTGTGCTTATAAGTTACTGTTTAGGGGTGAGTATCACAAATACATATTGTACCTTCTGGGCGAACAAAAAAAATTAAAGGTTATTTTCTTTATAAGCTACTTTTGGCAAATGTGCTGATTTTAGAGTCTGTCCCTCACCTGAGGGTCCAGCAGTCATGGGCCTTTCAGAGTACAGGGCACAGAATAGGCACTTAATAAATGGCACTTAATAAATGTTGAATAAATGGCTTATATAGTAACTACCAGTGTTTTACTTTAAAACTTGTAGTTCCTCATGATTCATAGGTATTTTACCAAGAATCCTTGTGGTAATGAAAAGAGCATGCAAATATATATCTAGTTATTTTCACAAAGGGGGACATTTACCATTAGGGAAAGATGACTGTATTTTTAATGGCTAGTTCTAAAATCTCTGGGTGAAAGTCACGTAAGAGGAAAGTTTCCAGGTTTTTTTTTTCATATGTCCTGTCTTTGAAATTTTTTTGTCTTTGATAATTGGGTAGGAATTTTAAAAACCTTAATGAAGGTTTCAGGGTGTTTTTGGTTTTTTTTTTGTTTTTGTTTTTGTTTTGTTTTTCTATAATAGCCCATTTTACATATTATAATTTTTACACATAAAACTCCAGACTTATAAATATAAGTTCAAAATCTTTTCTGATTTTTTGGGGGGGAATGTGGGGTATGTGTAAAACCATAAAGAGCTATAGAATTACTTTACGCCATCATCCTCTACCAATTTTTGCTAACATATCTCTTGTCTGGAGACATATTTGAAATTGTTTCAGACTGTGGGGCATCAGTATTTCATTGAATGAATGCTTCCTGCAAAGAGCCATGTCAGCCATCATTTATATTAGTTACGGCGTCCCAGTACCACATATAAACAAACTACCCAAGTGGATGGCCTATCTCCACAATATAGATAATCTCGGATATATTTTGAGTTGACTGAATTTGTATTCTAATTGATCTAACATTTAATATCTGATGTACATCACAAGAACACAGATTGTGGATACAGAACTTGCAAAAAAATTTCCAGAGAACATAGTAGTCTTTCTGTACTCAAATTAGCAGTCAATATCCACCTCATTAAACACTGCCGACGAAATGCTCTCAAAAACAATGTCTCTCTCTATAAAAAAAAACGACTGAAAATTCAAGAATACTTCCAGAGTTAGGCAAAACATGTGTTAGACAATACAGCTGGAACACAAGATACTTTGTTATTCTGCATTTGTGAGTTGGACCCCGGAACATTGTTGTTGTTGTTTTTGTCTAGCTTGAGTCTATGACCTTACACACCAATGATAGTAGTCACTTTGTCCTAAGAAGACCTAGCTCTGTGTAATTAACAAGTCTTGATATCTGGCAGATGGATTGGGGGGAAAAAGTATGTTTGCTCTGAAATGTATGTTTGACCCTTGACAGTCGGTAGATTGATTCATGGCTTACTGATATAGGCAACGCTGGAACAATTGAAGAAACAGAGCTTTGCCAAGTGTAAATGGAAATTCTGTTAATTCCTTTCTGTAAGAACATATACAACTTTTTCTGAATTTTAGATAAATATTAATTATCTTACTTCACAGTACAGCTATAAGGATTAAATAAGATTATATATATAAAAATCTACTGTGGTTGGCCCATAGTATGTAGTCAATAACTAGACACTGATTTTAATTATTAAGATGCAGTCTTGCCCTGGCTGGTGTGAGTCAGTTGGTCATAGTGCCATCCTGGATACCAAAAGGTGGCAGGTTCAATTCACGGTCAGAAAACATACCCAGGTTGTGGATTCAAATCCTAGTCAGGGCTGCTAGGGAGCAATCAATTAGTATTTATCTATATCTCTCTAAAAGTTAATAGGACTTTTAAAAGATGAAATCTGATTTGGATATGTTGACTTATGAAGAATATAATGTGAGTAGAGATGGGAGGGCAGGAGGCACTTAAAGAATGGCCAGTTGAAGTTATGAGAGAAATGTGAAAGCTGAGTGTACTGTCATAAAATTGCTATTGAGTCATTTATTGTATGCATCGTTTTTAGATCTTGAAATAGTTTTTAATTTTCTAATACAGTTCTTAAAAACTTACCCAGTCTTAAGAGGTGCTTATGTATATTTTGCAAATCAGGACACTTATGATGTGATTATGAAATATAAATAATAAAATAAAAATGAAGAAAAATAATATCTTGTGGTGATTAAGTACAACACATAAACTAAGAAAATTAAAGCAAATGTTGTTCTATTGCCAATTTTATAGCTGGTAATTCTCATATTGAGCCCAAACGTGTAGATGCATTTTCTATGTTTGATGCCCTAACACAGAGATTAAATATTTATTACTAGTTTACTTTACATAGTTTCTTAAGGATTCTTTTATAAAACCTTCTGTGATGGATACTATATAGTTCATTCTAAGAATGGCTCCTGGGCTTGAACTTGATAAAGCTGGAATGTTATCATTTACTGAGGCAAAAAAATTGTTGTTTTTGAAAGTATGAAATGTGTCAATGTTTCTATGTATTTTTTAAAAATTATTTTCCTACTTGCAAATATGCAGTAATACCCAGATCAAGAAGATTTGATTTTGTGTGTTGCATTCAAAGGACAGAAAAATGGATTTTGTGTTCTATTCTCTTTTTCGTAACCTGGTAAGCCTTTAAATTGAAAGTTGCATATTTGTAAATATGATTTTCTTTCCTGGGTCTTTTAAAAGTTTATTTACTTGGCATATGAATTATCCTAAATTCAGTGGTATCTGTGACTATATTAACACATTAGGAAATTAGCCTTCTGAGATCTAGGTTAACATTGCTCTAGTTACTACTATGGAGGTAATTCGTTTTAACATGATAATTTAAAAATTGAAGTTCTCTTAATGTATAACTCAGTTCTTGGAATGGGTTAGTCAAGAAAGCTAAACTACATACCACATTTATAAACCTTGCCTCTAGAAATTTTAATTTTGAAACAGCTAACCAGACAAAACCCGTTTTGAAGTTAACACAAGTTTGTTTGAATGGCTAGAGGAACACTCCTAAGCCATGGTAAGTGCACAATAGGAAAACTAGCTGGCTTTGAAAGCTTTCCAAGTAGTAGTGATATGTTTGTAATGATTCATTCACATACTCAGGGCTTCACATAATCAATAGCATGTGGGAAAGTAACAGTTTAAATCTCCCTGGCTCGTGGAGGTATTTAACCTGTGACTTTGCTCCTGTACACATGACGATTTAATTTAGAGAATAAGCTAAAAAGAGAAATACTGTATTCCCCTTTTAAGAATAGGCAGATTGTGTAAAAATCTCAAGTAACAGTCCACCCTCTCCCTCATATCACATTTACTAGAAAGGATGTTTTCTGTAATGTCATTTTAAAGGGTAATACCAGTAAGAATAGGAAAAAGCACATGCTCTTGTAATATTTTTGGTACTATTGCTATAGGACTTAAAATACATGTTAAGGACAGCACAAGACAGGCTTTGAAAATGTTAACATAATGGATCTTCTTTTGTTTCAAAAATGATTATAGTTAATTAGAAAAGTGAATATTTTATTGTATTTTGATTCATTATTGATTCAATTTCTTTTTTTATTTTTTATTATTTTTTTTGTAGATCCTCTATGCCCTATATACATTCTATGTGATAGAATGGCTGTTATTATTCTTATCTGTGTGAAGAGAGATACCAAAAATTACCTTAGCTGTTCTAGAGTGTACACACATACAGAATATTTTGGGAACCAAGAGGGGACATCTGAGAAACATGTCAAAAATATTATCTTTTTCTTCATACACTAGCTCAGGCCTCTTTTGTGCACATAGTAGCTTACCTATCATACAAAATTAGATTTATTGGGCATATTTTTATATCAGCCATAGAGGTTTGATGATTTATCTTTAAGGTTTTGAAATATTTTTATTTAAATGTGACAGTTCTGCTATCTGAAGGAAAAATTTGTTGGCAGACCATGTAGATAGCCTATTCTCTATGGCCCTTACTATATTTATTTTTATCTTACAAAGGGGTTCTTTAGTTACTATGAGCATGGAAAAGCACAATGTATTGATATATATGATCCTTGTCATCCTTTAAACTAATAGTCTTCATTTCTAATTAATGGTGCCTGGCCCACATTGTGTGCTCAATAAATATTTATTGAATCTATCTAGTAAGTAATAGATAATTTTTGCATTCCAGGTTCTTATCAAATTGCATCATAGCTGAATTCTAGTTTTCCATTGTTATCAAAAGCTCAGTTGCAAAATAAAATATTTATTTCTCACTACTCTGAATCCAGGCATACCTGAAGATTTTAAAATGTTATCCCTAGATAAAGCAGAATTTCATCATTTCCACTCTTGAACCATTGTACAATGCTTTTATTTAACTTTGCTTGGGCATTATATCATTGCTCTGCAATGAAGAATTTAAAAAGAAATGTTCACCAAAAAAAAGATGCTATTTCAAGGATATAGTTCACTAAATCAAATCGAGTTTTCCATTAATGAGGACCCACGGGAAGATTTTCACTCAGTTTTGTGCATCAGGTAAAGCTTTTTTTTTTTAACCTCTACAACAGATTTGTTGTTATATGATAAACATCACAAAATTGCAAACTGTTTCTCTTGTAGCTCTGGATAGTAGGAAGTGCTAGCAGTTGCAACATACCTTAGTCTATATATGCTACTGTGACTAGACCTCCTCAATTCATTTTATTTCAAATTCTTTTTTTTCCTTTCTATATTTTCTCCTGCATTTTTGTTGTTTAATGTCTGTCTTGTAATTTCATTTTTCTTTAATAAGAGGGCATAAAAACAAAAATGCATATTTAAACTTTTTCAAAAACACTTTCACACCTATTTTGGCTCTCATGACTCTTACTTGCCTAGAATAGTATATGCAGGAATACCAATAAATAAAAAGTAAAGATCTGAGCAGTTATCTTTCTCTCTGTTTACATGAAAAGACAACTTTCCCTCTTTTTTTAAATTGTAATCACTTCTGCTGCATCTCAGGTTCAAACAAGAGCACTTTCTCTTTTCCCGCCTCCATCCCCTGCTAATGTTGGTAATAGACATGCTCATTGAAACTTGAACTATAATGTCATGATTTTTAACTCTTACCTTACAAAAAATAGCAGTAATGTTTCTAGATATGTAGTACCTTTTTACCAAACTGAAGTACTTTTAATTGATTAAAATGCAGAAGACACTATGGTTTATTTTCCAAAAAATGCAGTATTATATACAATGCTGTGTTCTCTTTAAAGAATGTTGGTTGTAGCCAAAACTGGTTTGGCTTAGTGGATAGAGTGTCAGCCTGTGGACTGAAAGGTCCCAGGTTCGATTCTAGTCAAGGGCATGTGCTTTGGTTGCAGGCACATCCCCAGTGGGGGTGTGCAGGAGGCAGCTGATCGATGTTTCTCTCACATCAATGTTTCTAACTCTCTATCCATCTCCCTTCCTTTCTATAAAAAAAGTCAATAAAATATGTTAAGAAAAAGAATGTTACTCTTTTATTAGGAAGATAACTATGACAATATTAGGTAGGTATTGATATTTTTATTTTTATTTTATTTTATTTTATTTTTTTTTTGGAATGGGCTTTTTTTTAAATTAATATTATTATCTGTGTACATATTTTAACATTGCCCCCCCCCATACATACCTCCCTCCCCAGAGTTTTGTGTCCATTGGTTGTACTTATATGCATGTATACAAGTCCTTTGGTTGATCTATTATCTCCCCCAGATCTCCCTACCCTCCCCACTGTAGTTTGAGAGTCTGCTTGTTGCTTTACTGTCTCTATATCTATATTTTGGTTCATCCGTTTATAATGTTCTTTATTATCCATAAATGAGTGAGGTCATGTGGTGTTTCTCTTTCATTGATTGGCTTATTTCACTCAGCATGATGCTCTCCAATTCCATCCAGGTTGCTGCAAATGATAAGAATTCCTTCTTTTTTATGGCACCATAGTATTCCATTGTGTAGATGTACCATAGTTTTTGGATCTAATCATCTGCTGATGGGCACCTAGGCTGTTTCCAAATTCTGGCTATTGTATTATAGATTGTGCTGCTATGAACATAGGGGTGCATATATCCTTTCTGATTGGTTTTTCTAGTTTCTTGGGATATATTCCTAGGAGTGGGATTACTGGGTCAAATGGGAGTTCCATTTTCAGTTTTTTGAGGAAACTCCACACTGTTCTACATAGTGGTTGCACCAGTCTGCATTCCCACCAGCAGTGCACGAGGGTTCCTTTTTCTCCGCAACCTCGCCAACACTTGTCGTTTGTTGATTTGTTGATGTTGGCCATTCTGACAGGTGTGAGGTGGTACCGCATTGTTGTTTTGATTTGCATCTCGGTATTGATATTTTTAAAATTTATTTTAGTTATTAAATTGATTGGGATGACATTGGCCAACATGAATATATAGGTTTTATGTATGGGTTTCTATGTTGTAAGATTTATATATTGCACCATGTGTCCACAAGTTACTGATATATTTTAAATGACAATGTTCATCAGATGTCAAATATTTGAACAAAATAAATAGGAAATTCTTTTTAAACAATAATATGAGCAAGAGAAATTTTTAATTGCCTTCCAGTATAATATTGTGCAGAAATTTTGGATCTAAGATTCAGAAAATATGATCTAGAACATGTGCTTCTGTTGACCTAACATAAAAATCTTAAATATAATAGTTTTTTTATTTGAGTTTCCCATTTCTGTCATGTTTCAAACCACCGTGAATAAAACCTTACAGTGACATTTTAGGATGAACAAGATTTAGAGTCTCACTGCTCTCTATTTAAAATTTGTTGATAATAAAATACTTCCTTTTATTAAGAATCCAAAAGCATTTTAAATCCAATACCTTGTGAAATTATATGACCATTATGTTGTACCTTGATACTTTAAGAAGGTAAACAAGCATGCTGTAAAGTACAATTATATAATCTTTAAATTGTCAAAGCCATTTAGTTCAGCATTTAACTGAGTACATAAAATTTCATATATTAACCCAAGCAATATTCTCTGAGTGCCTACTTTGCGTTAGGTACTCCTGACTCTTGGGGATACAAAGAAAATAAGAAAATAAGATATAGTCTCTTCTTTCAAGATCTTTACCAGTTTAGTTTGGATATGGGGAAGAAAGTCTATACATGATGGCTCATTATGTTTTGGTAAGACAAAGTTGATATTCATCAGGTACACATTTGTAAACATCAAAGTTATTCTTCATCATTGGTGACTCACAGTCTTTCGAGCTCCTGAATGTCCTTTTACTTCTCTGGCTGTCTCAGGATCATTTTGGCCTCTTTAAGATCCAAGAATTAATGCACGGCAATTAATATAGAGACACCACAGCCATGCTTCACTTACTAGGTTTGCAATACCAGATGTTAATGTGCTGGATTTGTTAAAAATATATATTTTTAATGTAATGCCAACGTACAAATATGCACAATGATACCCAAATCAAACCCTGAAGAGGGCTTTTTGGAGGAGGCTGTTCTTAATCTGACTCCAAAAAATATGAATGGGCATGACTTAAAGAACATGACTTTTATGGCTTCTCTGATGATTAGTGTGTCATTCAGCCCTTATCTGAACAAGACTTGAATGAAGAAATAGCTCACAAGGCAACTGAGTCTGTCCTTGGACACTTTCAATTGTTAAAAACTTTTTAAAAAATCTTCTTAGAGGTAGAATTAGTACTATGATTTATACATTTCTGCCACCCTGAATAATAGGTGTTTAGTAGATATTTACTGAATTGAAATAAATTTGTCATTTCCAAAATAGTATATTACTTCATTTGTAGTATTTTCCAAGAATTTAAAAAAAAATTCCCTTAGTTACCAGCTAATAGGTAAAAAATATTTATTAGCATTAAAAATGTGGGGTGTTTAAAATAAAGACTTAAAATTTTTTAAATAGCTATATACAATAGGTTGAACTTATTATAATGTAAGTTTGAACGTTTTTACAATTTAAATAGCTCTACAACAATTTGAACTTAATCTGAATCTTATTATCCTTGGAGAAAGAATTTGGCCAGGGGGAGAAAATGAATAGTCTAACAGTTCTTTTTAAAATAAAAAACAATCAAATTGATAATTAGAAAAATCATTCTCATTTTAAATTCAAAGAAGCATAGATAACTTGTTTTTCAAACTGTTTAAAATTTCTTCATAGTCTGCTTTCTTGTTTGTAATTCTGACCCAAATAACCAAAGGAAATACCAAAAAAAAAAATCAGAGTTTTTTCTTTTAATTTAATAACACAAAATATTTATAGTTCTTATTTCATTGTTGAGAGACTAAATAGATATATATGAACTCATTAAAATTAAGAATTGTGTTTTATATACATCACAAACGTATTCCCAATGCATTGTATTAGTGTTTAGATGGTGTGTGTGTGTGTGTGTGTGCATAAATTTACTTGTGTTTTATAAGCACTTTTTAAAAATGTGTATCATTAATTAATGTTATCTGTGTAAGTTATGTATTCACAGGTTTCTAATGAGTGAATTTGGAACTGATAAATAAGAAAACAAAAACAAAACAAAAATGTTGTTTAGCTATGTATTATATTCATATAATTCCTTGCTAGGAGAGTAAGTTATTAGATAAAAAATAACCTTTTGAAATAAACATCAAAATTTAATAAGTATTTGTAATGATTTAGACTTTTTATTGAAATGTTTTTATTTAATTTTGCAACATCCATCCACTTGTTATTTTTTCCACAAATAATTCAATGTTTAGTTTAAACACAAATGACACCCATTCAGCATTCATACTAATCCTATGACAACAAACTGATGGAAATGGAAAAATCGGGTATTTAAGAGAGTAGATTTTGATTTACAACTTCTAAAGACTAATTTTAAACAGTGAAACACGAATTCTATGGCTATCCAAATGTGTAAACTCTCAATAAAAGCTCCCAGGTTGGAAGACAATCACCTCATAAAATCTACTTTATATAAACCATGCTTAAAATGTCTT
This sequence comes from Pipistrellus hanaki, assembly GCF_964339955.1. Lineage (NCBI taxonomy): Eukaryota > Metazoa > Chordata > Mammalia > Chiroptera > Vespertilionidae > Pipistrellus > Pipistrellus hanaki. The sequence continues at coordinate 159,378,206 of NC_140505.1, forward strand.
TGAAAAATGTGTATCAAAACACTTGTTAGTTGTGATCTTTTCCAAGGAGAAATTGCAAAGCTTTGATTAAATCGATGATTTTTTTATATGACATGGAGATAGGATTGCAATTAGTTTACAGGTACCCACAGGACCCTCATTTGATACCCGAATCTGTGGATAGAACTGAACCATATCTATATATGCTTTTTTTCCCTTTGCATACATACCCTTTCACTTAAAGGAAGCACTATGATTTATCTTTGGCATATCCAAATTGCCAGCATCACCACTGTAGAGCTTTGGCGTTATAAGTAAAGTAAAAGTTACTTGAACATAAGCACTGGGTACTGCGACAGTCGATCTGATCATCCTAGAGGGCTACTAAGTGACTGAAATGAGTGTGTACAGAGCTAGACAAAAGGATGATTCATGCCCCTGGCTAGACAGAGTAGGAAGGCGTGAGATTTTATCATGGCACCCAGAACGGCGTGCAATTCAAAACTTATGAATTGTTTGTTTCTGCAATGTTCCATTTAATATTTTCTGACCAATGTGGGCTGTGAGTAAGGGAAAGCATGAAAAATGAAACTGCAGATAAGGAGAATCTACTGTACTTCTTCAAAACTGAAGAATGAGTAGATCTTCAGAGAAGGCTATGTGCTCACAGGAGACCACTTTCTGTTGCATAACCTTATTTTATATCTGTGTATATATAAATCTAATGTTTAATCAGATAAATCTGAGAGCCGTTAATAGACCCAGATGGAACTTTAGAGGTTCTGTCGTCCATCTTTCATCTCCCCGAGGAAAGACCTACAAAGATGCATGTTTGCCTGTAGCTATCCAAGGACTGGTAGGAAAGCTGGGGCAGGAACCAGGTTTTCCCACCTTCTGGCCTGTGTTCATTCCATTACTCCTCATTTCCTTGTGTTGTTATGCTATTTTAAAATTTGTTTGGAAATTTCAGACGTCAATTATTCACCAAGTAAATTGAGGTAGGTTGTCAAGAAAACGAAAATAATGGGGTCATGGAAGTTTAGTTCATAGCAATCCTCCAGGTTATAAACTCCATGAAAGCAGGTAAGGGTGCCTGAACTGTTCATTGCTGCATTTCTAGATTTTCATCCAATGTCTGGTACATGAGAGAGTGTGTAACTATTTGTGGAACGTGGAAGGAATAGTCTTTAGTGGTCTGTTTTCAGTTTGTCAGTTCTATGTCAACTAAATACAGACAAAATATCTGACCTGTATTTTATACAATTTGGATAAATTTACGGTGACACCAAGACAATAGTAAACTTTGTAAGTACAATTTGTGCTAAATGGTTTCCGTATGCTATTTAATTTGTGGATTACTGTCTTGCTTTCTGCTTCTTTATGTGCAGGGTTATTATAATTATTTCTATTGTTTTCTATTTGCTAGGATAAGGACAAGAGCGGTCATTTAGACAGAAGAGTCTTTTTCAGTTAAATTCATGTTTGGCTGAATAAAGTGAACTTCTATTTCAACTCAGTCACTCAGAATTAGGTCCAGAGTTCCATATTTCTAAATAGTAATAAGCTAAACCTAATTTTAAAATTTTGCTTAATTCTAAGTAGTCAAACAAGTCACTTGATTTCCCCATCTTCCCCCAAACTGGTAACATCTTCCAGGATTACACACTGACTAAGTTCCTATTCTTCGCATCAAATTACTATTATTTGAAAACTTATAGACACTGGGTCTACTCCCCCTATCATTCCTATTTTTTATCATTAAACTAATATTACAAAGTTGTTTTTATGATGCACATGTTGTTTTGGACATCAAAGTATATTGATTAGCAAGATAGACTGCCATGGACCACAGGGTGTCCCAAAATCTATATACATACTTTGAATAATTATTAATTCCAATGTGTTAAATATGCAATGAAATAAACATTAATTGAGCTATCAAAAATGTTTGTGTATATATTGGGGAGAAATGAAATGCTTTCAGATGATGAAGAAAATAAATGATAATGATAGACAGTGACTATGATGAGCTAAATTAGTTACAACGGTCAGAAAAGGTCTGCTAAGGAAATGGCATTTGAACTGAGAACAGAGATGGTATCGTGTGTTTGTTTGTTTGTTTGTTTGTTTGTTTTGTTTTCATAAGAAAGGTTTTCAAGGTGTCTTACAGGAAAGTATTCATTTACTAAGTGATCAAAGTGTTATAAATAGGATTTCACCAGCACAATGAGAACCGATCCCTCTCTCAGCAGTAAGTTCACTTCATCTAAGTTCAGGAGTAAATTTATTTAACCAGATGCAAAAGAATAATTTTAAAATAAAGAATAACTACTACAAATTTAAGGATACTGAATATCCTTATGACAAAGCAACCTTTGTCCATTCCTTAGGCAGATTCATGTGGCAAGCCAAATAATTGTCTTAAAGATGTTGGGAAGCATGTTATTTAAATAAGGGAATTACATACAAATGATATAACTACAATAATGAGGGTAGTTTTGCCAATACAATCGGCTTATGTTGGCTAGAACATTGGGCATTCTCTCCAACATAGGGATGGCCTTGCTAAAGTCTCCATACACGTGGTCATTTTGGATGAGCCTTCTCTTCTGCTCCTTTCCTATATTCACCCAACCTCAATCCTTCCCCCCAATGTTTGGATACCTAGAAGTTCCTCTGACTTATATTCTCTTTTAGATATATCAATACTTTCAAACAGGTTACATTAAATTCTTAAAGCCTTGAGGAGCCATTCTGGTTTTTCATATCACATTTCACCTGCTATGTTTTGATTCTGAGGTTGACTTTATTTTTGTATTAGAGAATTATTGTTTGCACTGCTAAAATCTTGGAGAAAGCATGAAATCCTCATGCACTCATAAAACTTAATTCTACCTAGTTGAATATTACACAAGATAAAAGTTTATATAGAAGCGTGTGATTCTAGACTATTACTGAAAAATGTATATTCATCTAATATAAATACTTTTAGCTCTATGCTTCTATTGCCAAGTCTAAACCTTTCACTCGGATTTGGAATTGAAGACATACCAGGATACCTCCTGATATGCTGATGGAAAATAGAATGAAGCTGACATTTCATGTTTGTTGCATGCCTCAAATATGCTAGTTGTGATGCTTTTGTCTAGCCCAGTGGTCCAAAAGCCACATGCGGCTCTTTGGCCTCTTGAGTGTGGCTCTTTCACAAAATACCATGGCCTGGGCGAGTCTATTTTGAAGTGGCGTTAGAAGTTTAAGTTTAAAAAATTTGGCTCTCAAAAGAAATTTCAATTATTGTACTGCTGATGTTTGTCTCTGTTAACGAATGAGTTTGCCAATCACTGGTCTAGCCCATAAAAAAATCATATGCATTCTGTCTCATCATCATATCCCAGTCTTTTTAACCTAAGCACTCTTTAGGGTTTTGTGTTTTTTTTGTTTTTTTTTGTTTGTTTGTTTGTTTGTTTTTAACCTTAAAAAGCTATAAATGTGAGTAGAGGAAGTAGAAGAAGAGAAAAGGAGGATAAATGATGATGAAAGGATATTTGACTTAGGGTGGTGAACACACAATCTTATATAATAAAAGGCTAATATGCAAATTGTCCCCTCGACTGGGAATTTGACCAGAAGTTGATTTGACCAGAAGTTGCACCAGGGGGCAGGCTGGCCAGCCAACTGCCTGCATCCCCTCACCCCTGTTGGCCCGGCAGATGAGTCCTGATCAGGGAGGGCTGGCCAGACCCCAGCTGTGCATGAATTTGTGCACCGGACCTCTAGTGCCATATATAGATGATGTGTTATAGAATTGTACATCTGAAACCTATATAATTTTATCAACCAATGTCACCCCAATAAATTCAATTTAAAGAAAAATAATTTCGGTGGAAAAGCTTCTACTGAGAAGGGGTACATTCTCCTAATATTTCATTTGCCAGAGTAGGTTGCATGGCCACTATTTTTTTTTAATTTATTGTTTTCTTTATGTTTAACAATCATAAATAAAAGTAGTGTCTGGATTTGGCCTTTACTTTAGCTTCAGTTTTCCAAATTCTTTCAACTATGTTGATTTAGGAATAAAGAGAAAACACACTCTCCAAAGAAAGACTGATTGTGTTCTAAAAAATGAACAGGAAAAATATACATACAAAGAGACAGAGAGAATCAAACATATTCAAATACTTTTTAAGTTTTCCTATTAGTTCCTTTTGCCTGATATCATTCTTCATTTTTAATAGTCTACCTGAAGCAAAATAATCTTCTTCTTCTTCTTCTTCTTCTTCTTCTTCTTCTTCTTCTTCTTCTTCTTCTTCTTCTTCTTCTTCTTTAAATATATTTTATTGATTTTTTTTTTAACAGAGAGGAAGAGAGAGGGATAGAGAGCTAGAAATGTCGATGAGAGAGGAACATCTACCAGCTGCCTCTGGCACACCCCTTACCAATGTACATGCCCTTGACCAGAATTGAACCTTGGTCAGAGTAGAGACAAGAAATTTAAAAAACACACAGCACCTCTCCATGGTAACAGAAGAGGTTTTATTAAAAGCATGAACGAAAGGAAGTACAGAAAGGTTGATCTACTTATTCTCCTTACATAAGAAATCTAATTTTTGGTGCCTTGCTTCTATCCAAAATATGGACACTATACTATCTCAATTTTCAAAGAATGTTTCATGCTTTTTGGATGATTCCAAAAGCAGTAAGTGGAATAAAAGTGGTTAATTATCTTCTTCACCAAACAAGCTCTCCTGTTTCCTGAGTAAAGATGCCACCGCTTTTTCCAGGCCCCTCCCTTTCAAATCTTAGTCTACACACACATCTCCTCTGGTCCAGAATTATTTCCCACCGTTATTCCTATTCCCTACAGGCTATCATCCTGGACTCTGGCCTTTAAAAATGTATTTTTATTGATTTTAGAGAGGAGGAGAGAGAAATTGAGGGAGGGAGGGAGAAAGGAAGGGAGAGAGAGAGAGAGAGAGAGAGAGAGAGAGAGAGAGAGAGAGAGAGGCATCAATGATGAGAGAGAACCCTCCTACACACTCCCCAGTGGGGAATAAACCCAGGCATGTGCCCTTGACCAGAATCAATCCCAGGACCCTTCTGGAGTCTGGTCTTTAAAAGCTACTTTCATTATTACACAATCTTATTAAAACATTTCTATGTTTATATATTGTCTGCTTCATTTGATTCCAACCCTTACCCCCTTCCCATGGCCTCCAAAATCTGATCAAATTACTTGATTCTTATGTATCAAATATTAATATTGCCAACTAGAACTTTTCTAGTTATTGTACTAGTATATGCTTACTCCTTTTATATCCTGTTTTTGTGCTTGTATTCTAATCTTTTCTGCTGATTTAAAATAATTTCTGCCTCATTCAAGTGGTTTGACTCATTTTAGCCCTGCTATATCTCTTCTGTACTTTTTATCACTCAAAATCAAGATCACCTGGTTAATATTTTTTCTTTTGCTTTATGTTTACAGCTTTTAAAAAAATATATTTTCTGGCTATATTATAAGATTAATAAAAACGAAGTACTTAAAATAAAAAACAAAATACCTAACGAAGTGCTGATCATATACGTTATCTTTTTGACTTATTGGTTTTCTTTTTTTTTTTTTCTTTAATGATATATACTCCATAGTTTCTTCATAGGAAAACTCAAAATGCACTTTTAAAATTAAGGGGAAATGACTGCTATTTTTGCTGACACAGTAATTAAGGATTAATCAGCTTTTAATTAAATGATTTATTAGATATGTTACCTCTATTTAATACATAATATTTGCAGTATTCAAGTTATTCAAGTGATTCTAACATGACTATATCAATCATTATTAAAAATACAAATTTAAAAATGTTTTATCAACAGACTATAAGCAAATAAACATTGATTTAGGGAAAATTGCCTGCATCATCGTTATACCTATTAATGATCAATATAGACCATTATTTTTTAGACCAGTGGTTATCAACCTTTCTAATGCCACAACCCTTTAATACAGTTCCTCATGTTGTGGTGACCCCCAATCATAAACGTATTTTCGTTGCTACTTCATAATTGTGACTTTGCTACTGTTATGAATCGTAATGTAAATATCTGTATTTTCTGATGGTCTTAGGCAACCCTGCTAGCACCCACAGGTTGAGAACCACTAGCAGGGTCGCCTAAGACCATAGGAAAACACAGATATTTACATTATGATTCATAACAGTAGCAAAATCATAGCTATGAAGTAGCAACGAAAATAAGTTTATGATTGGGGGTCACCACAACATGAGGAACTGTATTAAAGGTTGGTGGCATTATAAAGGTTGAAAACCACTGCTTTAGACTCAAACACACAGACATGAAACTTTTATCTAACTAAAACATAACATATTGAGTTATTAGGTTATTTGCCATTATATATGCACATATACACTTTTGTATGTACATGTGTGTGTGCATATGCACATGCATGTGTACATATATGATAATATACTAAAGAAACAGGTGCAGCTTTTGGGAAATTTCCCAAGTTATATATATGAGATAAAAATTTCCAGAAATCTGAAATAATAAGTAGATTGTGTCAAACAGAAAATTTGAAATTTCATCACACAGACAAGAAATATAGTAGTATTAGCAGAGCATCTGTCTGCATTATAGGTATGTATATTAAATTTACAGATATCTTCACTCTAGTCCATGAATGTAATTTAAAAAAACTGTCAAGCTAAGCATGATTGATAACTTTTGCATTTATGTACTAATATTTATTAAAATTCATTTCTTACTTGTTCATTTATTTTTGTCATTTGAATGTACTTGTTGGCAAACATTAGGTAAAAAGTCTCATGAGTCTTAGAGAAGTCTGGGTTAGAATATTCAGAGAAGTAAAGTTATTTTATTGGATTCAGATGATTTTGTAATAAGTGTAATTCCTTCTTTTAGCAATGATTATTTGTGAACTTCTTCTTGTGGCAAAAGTGTCATGAGGAAAAATTAGTATTTCTCAAAACAATACTTGTAAAGACCTCTATGAGTTCAGGTATTATTAAATGAAGATTTATGAAAATTGCCATTTTCTATTTGGGGGCACAGAATTAAACGTTAAAATTCATTATAGAAAAGTTTTTACTGTGAATGTCCCTCATGTTGGAAGCAATAAAGATACACATCACTCTCTCTACTACTATACCCTTTTTTCATATCGCTTGGGTGATACTGTCCTCTTCATTCACAAGGTAAACTCCTTTTAGCTCTCAACATTTGGCTCATTAACTCACTGGAGACCATGTCACCATTATAACTTCCTTCCCTGAGCTACACAACCTCATGCTGTATCCCATAGCATCCTGAACATACTTCCCCTGGCTTCTGGTACAGTGATAATTTATGTGTCTGATTGGCATCATTGTGAGGTCAGGAAGTATGTTCCTCTTTGTAGCAACAGAGCATAGCATAGTCACTGGCATATGGTGAGCATAGACTAGATATTTGTTATACAGTGAACACTAGTCATTCCTTTTCTCAATTCTTAATCCATTTTGATTTTTTAAAAGATCATAAGGATGAGGGATATTCTCACCTGCATGTGAATAGTTAAGTAAAAATGCAATACTTAACTAATCTTTTAAAAACAATACAGTAGTTTCACATTTAAACTGTGTTTAGATACTAAATTCAGTGGGGATTACACTTGGTAATAACTCAGGAACTTGGCGCACTGGAGACCATGTCACCATTATCACTTGGCCAGTCCAACAAAGCATTGCAACCTGTTGCCATTTCATGGGTTGAATCTCATATGAAGTTGTGGACTTGAGTTTCATATTGAATGAGAAGTATGTGTCTTTATACATGAAACGCATTTCTGACAGAGTGAGATGCTCAAATTTGGAGAGGCATGCAGGAACTGAGACCAACTGAGGGAACAGCAGTCGCAAGCATATGTGTCATGTATCAACTTGCTGCAATTTATTGATGGCAAAGATGAGCAGAATCATCTGCCCTACTTAAATTGTTAGTTTTTTACTTATTTTTTTTTCACAAATGAACTTGAATTTGGGTATAATTATAAATGTAGATTTAGATTTAAAACTTAGATTTTAAATTTAGGTGTAATTACGGATCTAAATTAAGATCTGGAATGACAAATGTAGTTGAATTTAGGTGGGTTAACCTTGACTCGTCTTAAAGCACAAAGAATCCACAAGTTTGGCAGAAATCCATATAATCGCTCCTTCATTCTGTAAGTAGTGGTTAGTGTGCCTGATACAGGCCAGGCTTCAGTTTAGGAAATGTAAGGGCATAGTGAACAAGACAGATAGGTTCCCACTTCTCCTAAAGGTTATGTTTAATAGGAAATAAACATAGTTGAGGGTGGACTTAGCTAGTTGGAGAAGTATAAAGGGGTAGTGCATGATGGGAAACATAGTAAAAAATGACTAGAGAAATTGCTTATGGGCTTTGGTAAGAGAATTGTATTTTATTCTAATCCAAAACAATCAGGGGTAGTCTTGAGAACTAAGAGATCATTACCAGCAATAGTTCAGGTTGGTATTGCATTTTGTGCAATTAGTTCTATTTAAAAATGTCACTTACCGCCGAAGCCGGTTTGGCTCAATGGTAGAGTGTTGGTCTGCTGACTAAAAGGTCCCAGGTTTGATTCCAGTCAAGGGCATGTACATTGGTTGCGGGCACATCCCCGGTAGGGGGTGTGGGAGAGGCAGCTGATCAATGTTTCTCTCTCATCGATGTTTCTAGCTCTCTATCTCTCTCTCCCTTCCTCTCTGTAAAAAATCAATAAAAATATATATTAAAAAAATAGATGACCGTTATAGTACCTTCCCCTTAAGGTTGTTTTAAGAACTAAATGAGATAATTACATAAACTGCAGTCCTATGCATGACACATAATGAAGTCAAATATTAATGACTTCATGATGATACTTAGAGTATTTGTTTAATTGATTTGGAGTTACAAAGTTGTGTCTTTGATCTTGTAATTTTTATTATTTGTAAAGTTATACAGGGTTTTTGTAGCCATTACAGGAGCAGAATTGGTTATAAGGTACATTCTATTCTTCATACACACAAAAGGAAATAGCTGGAATTTTCATATTTTAAAAGAGTATCATGGGAGAATCGTCCTAGAAAACCATGGATTCAGATTAAAGATATGTCCCAGAAACATTTATTTTCAATAGTTAAATAGATTGTATAATCTTAGTTGGTATAATTTTCCAGCATTAATTTTTTTCTTTACAGAACATGACCTAAAGAACAAGAGTCAGTGTAACAGAGGACTTCTCAATGTGGAATTGCATTTTTGTTTTCTTTCTTCAAGATGAAGTATTCTTATTCTCCTTTACTTTTTCTCTTTCCTAAGTTAATACTATCAGAGTAGAATTATAATTGTAGTCAAACATTAGTAATTTGCCATGATTTTAAAATTTTGAGAGAAAGAAAAAATATAACAATTATTTTTCAAACCCAGTCTTTCATATTGCTCCAAACTTGAACAAAACTTCTTTGATAAACATTCTGGCTAATTCTATTAGTAATTATAGCTAAAATATGTGAAAAAGTGAGGTCCCCCCCCCTTTTTTCTACCATTATATGACCAAGATCAAAGCATCGATTTGCTTTAGAAAACATATATTGAAACCCACAGTTAACTACTTGGAGTCATTTTTCTAGAATACTGCTTAACAAGACAATTGTTCTGCTTCCAGGTATATATCACAATAGCAGTAAAAAGGTAACATGATGATGTTGATGAGGATGAGGATGCTGAGATGCTGAAAGCATACATCTGTCCTCTATATGCACTTAGTGTATTAGGCACATTTTGGTCTCTGTGTCTATATCTTTGTCTTTCTCCCTATAAGTCAGTCAGGCATCAAAATTTCACTCTTTAAAAATGAACAAGCTAACAGTGTTGAATAGCTTGGCTAAGGCCACTTGTGAGTAAAGAATAGAACCAAGATTCAAATCTAATTCTGACTCTAGAGTGTTCTTCTCCCTCTGCTACACTACCTTTGATAAAGTAATGAAACTGATTTTTTTTTTCAGCTATCTACCTGCAAATGCCAGCCTTATTTCACTTGATTCTCATTAACAATTTAATGTTTTATACGAAATTTAGATTTCAAATTGCTTTTCATAGCTGGCATCTTTGTATTGCCCAAACCTGATAAAATGTAAAAACTCAGATGTGTTTTCTTTTTTCTTTTTTAAAAAATCAGCAACACATATTTAATATTTTAACCAATAAAGACAAAAAATTCACACACAAAAATAGATCAGTGACATGTTCTAACTTTGTGAATGAACTGTGAACAGTGAAAGGACTACACAGAGTCTTTATAGTTACAATTTATGGTTTTGTTTTTCAGAATAGCTTCTGTTCCTCTTTCCATACTACCATTGATTTGGTGAACAAATTATTTCTAGTCACAGTTGAGAGACAACAAATTACAAGTGTTTATGCTTTTAGGTGTAATAACCAAAATAGTCATGCACAACACTTTTAGCTAGAATTAATAAAGACTTAAAGGAAACCCATGGTAGAATTCAGAATGTTGAGTGTTTGAATCACACTCCTGAGTTCAGAAATAAGATTAGAACTCTTTATTAGAATAGTCTTCCTGCTTCATTTGCTTTGCAAATAGTTAAACATAGCTGTTCACTAAATGAAGGCTGATGTTATTATTAAAAAAAAACAACAACACTATTCAAACATGTAAAATTTTTGCAGGTACTGATTTGCTTGAAGAATCAAAATATTGTTTGAGCTCTGTTACTCACTGAACTGCTTGACATTTGCTTATTTGAGCAAATTAAACTACGTACAAAGATGGAGGTGATCATGATGATGAGAAGGAGGAAGAGGAGAGTAAAGATGACAAACATCTAACAATACTGTATTGAAAGTCATTTAATGCCCCAGTAGCCCTATAAGGTAGGCATATTAGGTGGTACTAGTTTTTATAGATGAGGATACTGAAACACAGGAGATTAAGTAATTTTACAAGATGCCTAAGCTTATAAATGAAGGAGAAATTCTGACTACAATGTCCCTGTTCTTAACAATTATAAATAGGATTTTGTATGAACTAAAAAAGAATTATATGTAAAACACGTAAAATTAACACCACTTAAGCATCACATCAGTTAGTAATTATTAGTATTACTCTTGCTTGTCTATTATTATTACAATACATAACTATACACATAGTTTTTATTGTCGGTTTAGAGAGAACTTCTCTACTTTTAATTACAGATTAAAGAAAACCCCCCAAATATTTAAAGCTGCAAATAATTTCGCAAAATATTGGTAATTCTTATTTTAGTCAGTTTTGCTATTAAATGTTGATTTGCCTTTCATATAACCCAGTAGCTATCGCTTAGAATTCTAGAAGAAATCTATATTAGTGACTTTACAGATACAAAGCCTCAGTGGTGAAGATAAGATTACACTGTGTTAAATAACACTTAATACCAAAACTAGAGTAATAATGGAAGGCCAAAGATTAAGGCATGAATAATAAAAAATAAAAAATAAAAAATAAATAAAAAAACACCTTCTTTATAGCTACTTGATAATTCTACCACTTCTGTTATCCTATTTACTGAGTTGGATAACAGGAAGGTACTCATTTAGGAATTTCATTTTGTAGAGATTTATGGAAATGACTAGAAATTCTTTTTTTTTTAATTTATAATGAAACCACTTTACACAAGGGCAGGCATGCTACTATGCCGGAAAAGAATCCTAGGTCTTCTTGAACTTTGAGAGAGATGTCCATTTTGGCAAAGGGGGAGGCACACATTTGGATACATTTCTATGTGCCTCTCAAATCTGGGTGCTAGTCTGAACTGCCAAACTTCAGAATTTTCACATTTTTAATATACCAAAGTGGGTTAAAACAGCCTATTAGTATAAGGAGTATTTTTGAAACTGTTGACATTTGGCTACTGTTCTTTCATCCACTGTTCTGTAGTCTTGACAGAAACTTGGTTTCACTTGCAGAGAGAAAGTGAAAGACAGAGGAAGGTGTCTATATGAAACGCCCCGAGAGAAGCACAGCTCCTGTAAGGCAGCATTTAGGCATTGAGTATGACACTGTATTAACCTCCTTAATGGATGTATGTAATAAAGTGACATGTAAATGGAGCACAAGGGGAGATATGACACTATATCTGGAAAAGGATAAAACAGTTGGTTGAATACTGGGCTATTATAGCAGTTTGCAAACCTTGGATAAACTCAGTCAGCGGTTGTATAATTGGTTATTCAATCCCGACCCTTGTTCACAGCTCAAAGCCAGGAACACTGAGACCTGTTGCCAATTTGAGTGAATATAGTGACTGTACTCGGCCGGGGCCTAACATTGGAGCCAGGCCTTTTCCTGTGGGCTGGTTTCCACCATGTCTGGGACTGGCTCGGTGACAGTGGGTCTTTTGTTGTGAAAGGCTGGCTGGTACTCCCCTCCTTTGCAAAATGTCTAACAGCTACACAAATATAAGAAAATAGGAAAAGGGACTTGCTGTAGCTTTTCTCTTAGTAACTTAATGTGGAATTATTAGTTGTTTTTTTTTATTCTTTCTGTTCTTTTTTTTTATTTTTTGCTCCTTTTTAGGGGAAAGTCTGAGTTAAATAAATAAACTTAAAGAGTGATATAAAAGTCTGCTTTTGGATAAGAATTGAATCCTGGTAGTCCCTGATTAGAATATGATACGTATGGAGACATTTTTAGTAATTTGATTCACAAAAATGGGCTTCTGAATAAGGTATTTCAAATCTCCCCTTCTTCCCCCTGCTTCTCTTCTATCAAAGTCATGCACAGAGAAGATTGTTTTCACTCAGTATCTCCTCCCTGAAGGAAAGATACAGCATGTTTATAAATCTGTTCTGTATTTCACTTTAAGAAACAAGTACCCCACCTTCTCTGCCCAAACATACTGGAGAGAGGCCAACAGACTAACCACTTACTGTTTCTAGTCTAGTAAAATTTGAGAAATAAATCAGTGAAGATTTTGATTTGAGTGTGTGGTAGAAGGAATGCCCAGTCCTCATACAGTGCCCAATTCATAAAGGCATCTGTAACAAGCGTGTAGTATTTGCCAGTTAGGTGCTGCTTGCTGATAGGGTGACAGTTCCCAGCTGCAATCAATTACGCTTCCATTATTTCTGTTGTTTAAACATACCGAAGAGGACCAGTTCAGAGGGTTTCACAAATGCATCTAAGTTCCAAACCAAAGTAAAGAGCGCCTTAAAAAAAAAAAAAAAAAAAAAAAAAAGCAAGCACCGAATAGATTCTGAATGGAGAATTTTTCTCCTGAATCTGAATTTTTAGAATCTCCACTCCCTGATTCCGCCCCCCCACACACACACCCAGCATTTATAAAGTCACACAACACAACACGTAGTGTTTGATTTAATGCAGGGTTGCGATTCAGTCAGGAGACTGCTGAGGTCATATAATATAAATGGCTACAGTCCTTCTTGGCTCAGTTATTGCCTTGATCATTCAGGGCTTTGTTTTTGTTAATTGAGTAGCCTCCTGCTGGGAGGAGCTCCTAAATATTTTGGACTATATGTCACTAAAAATAATTTGGAGTCGAGGAGGTAGAGGGGGAGGCGGGGTAGGGAGGAGGTAAGTTTCACCCACAATGGATAAGGCAAAAAGGGGACCGGTTGTTCTGAAACCGTGACAGGACAAAGGATAAAGAAGCAAATTGTTTTTGAATAGAAAAATTAATCATGGAAAAGGGACTGGCTATTGTGAGGCAAACATAAAAAATACAGGGCGCCTCTAGCTTGAAATATATGAGAAAAAGCACTATAGAAACTCCAACAGCGGCCTTTAATGGAAAATACAGCCGGCCATCTCATTACAGGACATCCCTGGGAGTCAAGTGTTATAAGCATTAGTAAGAAGGTGGCATTATAAAAAAAAATTTGATGATAATCAAGCTTAATGTATCTGAGGCTTAATAAAAGTATTGTGTGGAGGTAGTGAGTATCATGGCATAATAGAGACCTCTTAGCATTGGATCGTTCCTAAGTATTGTATTTCATAATGCCGAACACTGGAAGCCCTTACTTCCTGGTGGGAAAATAGGAGCTTGTATGGGTAAAGAGAAGATCACAGAATTGTAGGCTGCCCCTATTAACCCCAGAAAACATAATGCAACGTATGTCTTACCGTTTTAATCTCACAAATATTTATCTAGATTTTAGTATAATACAATATGGAATGTAACAGACCAATGTCTCCCCGAGGTCACTGTTTGTAATTTAGTAAATTGTAGGTGTCCAAGTGGAGAGCCCAGAGCTGCTGGTGAAGAATGAATGCTTGAGATGCCTCATTAATTTAATGTAGGTAAGAGGCTGGTGGGCTTAAAGGATTTGGTGGTAGCCCCATAGAGAACTACCTACATGTGATTCAAATAGCATGGAATAAACTTTTTTCCCCCTCCTATTATTTTCCCCCCTCCATGCTGTGAACCCTTACTGATCATTATTTTTTAGGCACTTTATGTGTCACAACAAAACCAGAGATGCTGAGATATGTATGAAAACAAGAGTTTCGATTAAACTCAAATCAAGTATCTTTGAAAGGTGTTGGATTTTAGTTTTTATACAGCTTTGCCTGGCACACAGCTCCTCTCGTGTTTTGAGATTTGGCTTTGCTGCTTTATCGTTGTGAGGGTGCTGTGCTGTAAGCTTGGAACAATTTGCTGAGAAGAAAAGAGAGAGAAATAAATAAGCCAAGTCTTATATGTAGAATTATGGACTAAAACAAAATAAATAAATTGACACCAATGGTATATTAGGAAAGCCTGTTAGATCATGGATCAAATGGAATTTATACATTTCAGAAATTTCTGTGTAAATAATTTAATCTCTTCATTAAACAGGTAATTTCTCTCTTGTTCTTTGGTACTACCACAGAAGCATTATGCTTTTCCTTCCTCGCATCAGAAATGGAACCCTTTTACTTTTAATTGCAAAAACATATATTTTAGAAGGTAATGCACCTTCAAAGGTCAATTTTGCTGATTACAAATTCATTGCAATCATTTACAAGTTTAGTTTCCCAATTTTTTTGCAATATAAGATTATAGGTAGCTACTATACTTGGAATGATTGATTTGGAATGCTTGTTATTTAATTGAAGATTCAACCCCTATTATTAGAATACTTTTATCAGACTGATTACGTATGTTTATAATTTATCATAATTGTTAACAATATTTTATCAGAATTTTCTTTCTGGGAGAAGTCTGAGATTTTCCCAAGTAATTGAAGTCAGTGAAGTCTTTTTTGATACCCTCTTCAGTATTTATTCCAGCATTCATTTTGGATGGGGGAGCTCAGTGGGGTTCAGCATACTTTGTGCCTCTGTGGGAACTGAGATACTAGGGTCCTGGGGGCTTTAATATGCCTCAGGGAAGTTTTTCAGAGGAGTAGACACTTGGATTTCTAGCATGTGGAACCCAGAGCTTTGTGGCTTTTGAAAGACCATCCCCAAGTTTACATAAGCTTAGTCTCTGACCCGGGGGTCAGAACATTGGATGGTTTGTCATTTTACTGGTTTTGTTATGAAATATTGACATATATTGTAATTTTTTAACTGCTGATGTTTCACTACACTCCACCCAAATTTCTAGGCTATTTTAAACAACATTTTTTTACCTTATTAAAAAATGTTATCCTTTTAAATCAAGGAATGATAGAGAAAGCATAAAATACTCATCACAGTATGGCCAACATCCCTTTTGAGCCCTTCCTGATTCACTTTTTTGCACCACATACATTTCCAATGAGATTAGTTCAAATTATTAATAAATGTTATATGTTAATTATACTAAATATATGTATATGTGAGTGAGAAATACTTATGTGATGTATATATGAACCTGTGCACCAAAAGATTGAAGGTCTGATTCCTGTTCAGGGCACATACCTGGGTTTTGGGTTCCAACCTTGGTTGGGACACCTACAGAAGGCAACAAATCAGTGGTTCTCTCTCCTCTATAGAAAACATATCCTCCTGTGAGGATTAATATATAATGTTAAAAGGTTGTTGTGCTACATGTTAATTATACTCAAGGTATATAGAATATTTTATTTTTTGCCATTAAACTGCTTCTTAAAAGATGTTAGTAATTTGTTGTCCTGTCGTTCCTTTAAATGAATGATGAGGGTATTGTCCAAATTCATTCTTCTCTGATTTACCAAATTATTTATAACATTAATTTGATATTTTTCTCCATCTCAGTTCTCAACCATTCAAAAAAAAATGCCTTTGGCATTTGGCTGGCATCTCATGAGTTTCTTTTCTTTTTTTTTTCTGTTTTCCATTTACATAATCATATGTACCTCTCTTATGTGCATAGTACATGACATTGAAAACTATATACATCTTTCTACATTTGTTCATGGTCCTTTATTTGAGATTTTTAAACAAAATTTGTGTTGACAGTTCTCCAGTAGTAGTTTTATTTTTTTATTTTTTAATAAACAAAATACAATGAGATCCTGGTAGTTTGTTATTGCATTTTGTTGTGAGTTTTAAAAATGTGGTATATTTATTTCATGAGCTGTAAAATAGAAAAAATATTTGAATTTTTTGAATATTTTTTAGTTGATAATGTTTAAATTATCACTTAAGTGGCTGTGTAGTACAATATAAGTAAAATTCTTTTATCTTTTTAAGAATTTAGTTAATTCTACTTCAGATCTTGTTCAGTTGAGAAGATGTTTTTAGCCCGGCTCAGTGGTTGAGCATTGTCCCTTGGACCAAGAGATCCCAGGTTCTATTCCTGGTCAGGGCACATGCCCAGAATGCAGCTCAATCCCATTGTGGCAGTGTTCAGGAGGCAGCTGATGAATGATTCTTTCTCATCGTTGACATTTCTCTCTCTCTTTCCTTGTCTATCTAAAAACCAATGAAGCATATTTCAAAAAATAAAATAAAAACATTTTGGACTTAAATTTCTGAAGATTTAATAAAATGTTTTATGCATATTTTTATATCCTGAATCCATGTTTATTCTACCAAAAATTACTGTAGGTCTTGGAAAAGTGCAGGTTCCTGGGATTCAACCAAGACATAAAGACCTGGACTCTCCAGTGGTCCTGGAAATTTGCCTTTTAAGGAAGCTTCCTGAACACTATTAACTCTAGCTGAACTGGTGTCCACTTCTGTTATGCTCTTGTCAATATGCCCCATACTAAGAAAAATACCTTTTATTTAACTTTATATTGCTAGTATTATTTGATTCATATTATTTTTCTAGGTATAAACAAGATTATTAATTGGTTCTATTTTGGGGGAAAAATTTTTTTTTTTTTAACAGGTTGGATTGGTAAGCAGAAGGCTGCTTTATAATCCTTTTTGGACATACTATGATAGTAGCTTTTACAAACAATCTATCAGCATATTTATTTACTATAATAATTCAAGTAAGATTTTGCTCTCTTTTACTCAAAGAATGAAACAATAGGACAGCAATTCAGTGACACTAGTGATTTGACTCAAAGGTTTAATGTCTGGTCCCTGTTAGTCTGTCCATCAACACATGAGATGGTGAATTATTTGAGGTACAGAGGACACGCTTTTGTACCTATCATAGTGCCATAGTAATGGCTCAATAGATAATTATTAGATATATTAATGAGTATATAGAGTCTGATGCCTCCCAATCTTTTGTGTGTGCATGCATGTGTATAGATTCTACAAAATAAAGAAAATAGCAGTATCTATACATGATACTAAAAGTAAAGATAGCAGTTTTGTATATTCATTCAACTTGGAAACTAAATGAGTATACCAGTAGATGGTGCATGCCCAATTTTATACCCACTGTCTTTAACCTTGAGAGTTGTAATTCTCTGGTGGTATATGGTTTCTCTTTTTTTATTTATTCAGACTTTTTCTTTGCTTCCTCTTTATTTTCTTTAACGTGTTCTTAAATAAAATTGATTTTTAAAGAGAACTTTAACAGGTTCTTTTGTTTTTTGCTGTTCTGACTTTTGGGAGGGTCATAGCATATTATAGCTAACACATGGCTATATGTTTCATTGTTGCCTAGAATGTGTCTAAGCTTATGAACATTAAATGCCTTTTTAGAAAAAAGGAAAAAAAAAGAAAAGAAAAAAAATTCCCTCAAAACTATTGTATTTTCTCATCTAAAATTACTCTAAAAATGACACGATCCAAAAATCCATAAAAGGTTATGAGAAATATAACAAGTTGTTAAGGCAGATGGACTACTTTGGTTGAGAAGAATATGTGCAAATTTAGATATATGATTTTAAGCAAATCAGAGGATTTTTTTCTTAATTATAAATCTGATGTTATGTATTGAACATAAAAATATGATTTGAATTATAAGTAGCTTTTCAGCTCAACTGTTCAGATACCTGCATATCACAATCTCACAATCTCTGACTTATCATATGAATCATGTCAGTTTTTATTGTTCATATCTTTTCAGGCATCTGGCAAGCTGAGATTGCGATTTGTTTTCACATATGTTGTGATAGAGAGGATTCAGGATGTGTAGTGGTTTAGCATCAGGCTGTATGTGCTTTAATTCTCACTTCCAGTGGTAAAACATTCTGTCATATTTTTAAAGTATTGGAATTCTTATTCTAATGTATGTTAAGTGGTTTTCTATTTCTATGCTTTTTGTATCTTCTTTATCATCTCTACTACCCACTTTCACAACTTTGAACAATAAAATTGTACAAATATGATCATTAATTTTCCTGTTCAGCATTGTCTAGATATCTAATTAAATAGATGATTATGTTGATAGACTTTTTTTTAGAAGAATAATTGTGTCATTTAAAATTCAAATATTTAGGCAATTTTTTCTTAAACATATCAGTAGGCATATATAATGTGCTTAGAACTATGCGGTTTCAGCCTTATCTTTACTAAACTATGATATGCGTAACCTATCATAAACTATTTGTTTATGTATTTATTTTGTGAAATTAAGACTTTTAAAATATATGACTTATCTTCTTATTCTTTTGCTATAATTTAGTTCTTAGAGATTGTCTTCTATATTTCTTCCTCTATCTCTCATATGTACAGAGAAAATACTGTTTCAAATAAAATTAAATGGAAAATAACAGGTTTATTACAATTTGTCTCTGAGGAAGTTGATTATTTGATGGATGACAGTAAAAATAGTTTACGAGAAATATTTTCACTTCCTTAAATTGACAGTTTTTATACATTATGAACATCTTCCTCTGAATTTTTTCCCCCATTAAATGGCTTCTGCTTTCTATTATACCCCTCTTGCCTTGCTCACTCCTTTGCTACTCTCCACTCTAAACCCTCTCATTGTAACTAATGGCAAGAACTTAATTCACATTTCCCCACCCACACTTTGCTAACATCATAAATTATTCTATACAAATGGGCAGTATTCATTAGCTGTGCACTTTGCTGAAAGATCTTTACATGAGAGTGCTACGCGCTCCCATTTTTATTAAAAGTTAAAATGTTTTTTCTGTCATGGGGGTTGGAGTGAGTTAGGATGATAGAGGACAGGGCTACCGTGCTAATAAATAAAAATAATAACTATTACCGTTGGCTGAGTGACCCTGGGTAAAGAGCACTACAGAGCTATTTGTTGTTCCCTTTCACTTGTCAACGTACAGACGTAAAAGCTTTAGCCATTGTTGAGGATCAAATAGAACCTTTGAAAAGTTAGAAAGACAACTGTCAATAAAGAAAAAAAAGTCAGCCAAAGCCGGTTTGGCTCAGTGGATAGAGCGCGTCGGTCTGCGGACTGAAGGGTCCCAGGTTCGATTCCGGTCAAGGGCATATACATTGGTTGCAGGCACATCCCCAGTGGGGGGTGTGCAGGAGGCAGCTGGTCATTGTTTCTCTCTCATTGATGTTTCTAACTCTCTCTCTCTCTTCCTCTCTGTAAAAAATCAATAAAATATATATATTGAAAAAAAGGGGAAAAAATCAGTCAAAGGCCCTTGCTGGTGTTGCCAGTTGGTTCGCCAAAGTGTGGCAGGTTTGATCCCAGATCAGAGAAAGTTTCTCTCTCTCTCTCTCTCTCTCTCTCTCTCTCTCTCTCTCTCTCTCTCTCTCTCCCTCTGCCTCTCCCTCTCCCTCTCCCTCTCCCTCTCTCCAAAATAAACATGTCCTAGGGTAATGATTAAAAAACAAAAATCAGGCAAAGATTAGTTGAAATATTTGTATTTCTATGTTGTTTTGGGACAAATCATACTTGAACCAATGCAAGTGACAAATTTTCTTGTCCCTAATACTACTACATCTCTTTCTATCTCATCTTTATTGATATGAACCAACTGAAAAATTCATAACAATCATAGATAACAAGTGAAACATTATCATAAAAATGTATAGGATTATTTGAACTAGTATCCTTGGATGAGGCTTTTGATTTCTCAGTACTTTTAGTGATGGGCAAAGTGAAACATACATTTCTTTCATTTGATTTTTGAAATAGTTCTCTTGAGTGTTGTGCACTAAGTTGTAGTTGTAATATCAGTCAGCATTTTGTGTGTGAATGTTGCTGTGTGCCTAGCATTGTTTTAAGCTCTTTATATAAATTAACTCATTTCATTCTTTTTAAAAATTCTTTGAGATAAATGCAGTTATGCTTCCCTTTAGAGATGAGTAAGTTGAAGCAGAGTAGTTAAATTACTTGCCAAAGGTCACAAAACTAGTAAGTGATAGAATCAAGGTATATGACATTAAATTGTTATTTTTATATTTCGTAGCAAAACATGAAATATTTTGTACAGAGGAAGATCTCTATCAATTACTTTTTGAAATGCTGCTCTCAATTTTCTTATGTTTTCTGGAATCTAATATTTCAATCAAGAACAAATCAAAGTGGTGTAGAATGTGCAAGAAAATACACTTATTTTCTGAGTAATGGGGTAGATAAAACTATGAGATTTTCATAAGTCTATCTGTTCATGGAAATTTTTGTGTAGAAAGTATAGATCCATCTTATGAGGAGTACTTCCAAGGTTATTCAAAGTTGTTGATATGAAACAATTATACGTATTGAATATGGTATATTTAATTGTGTGCTATTCTTCTAAAATGTGGTACAAAATTGGGTATAAAGAATAGGTATGTAATATTTCATTTTATGCAAAGATAAAAATTGAGCCTGTGAGTAATGATTTAGATATTGCAATAATCCAAAAACTCATTCCATATGAAAGATTTCAAAACTTGCATCAGCAGGCCAGACAACTTTATTTTTATTTTTTCTGGCACTACTAAAAGTGAATTATTTCTAAAACTTCATTCACTGCAGGATAATGACATATAAAAATGAGGCTTATTGAAATCCTAATGCTTTGGAATTTCAGATGTGTTTCTGTTGTGTGTTGTGGTATGTGTTATTTTTTAACATTTCCTCGAAGAACTTGACATTTCCAGTGGCAGACTAGCTGTAGTGCTTGGCTACTTGGACTGTTCCAAGGCCTTCTGGTCTTCATTGCACAAATAACTTCCCAGATATGTAAAAGTTTTTACACTGCTTCCATTGCATTGCTTAATATTTGCTCAAAATGTTTTCTGGACAGGCCACTATTGTCAACATGAATTATAATCTTGCTGATGTATGATTTCCAGATTTGGCTCAGTCTCTCCCTCAGAAAAAAAAATTCAGTTACTTAATAATTAAATATCAACCTATTGAATTGTAATTAGCTTTGTGAAGAAAAATGCATTTGGCTGCATACACTAACTTGCATTTATTCTTCCGTTTTGGGGGGCCAGCTAGTGAAAGCTTCTAAGGGAAGAATATTGAGTTAACATTATCTAATTCTAAAAGAGATTAAGGATGCAGAACACCTGTCATATAACTGTTGTCTAAAACTAGATGAGATGAATAAAACTGTACTAACATTTCATTTTTGAAAGTTTGACTCTATAATAAAGGAACTTGTGTATGGTATATGGAAAAGAGCAGTTTATTAGGAGTGAGGCTGCAAGTTCTGCCTTTATCATTGATAGATTTTTTATCTTAGGATAGCTTTAACCTTAATTTACAATTTCAGTCTGTAAAATGGTTTGTTCTAAACCAGCTATTACCAAGTTGAGCAAAACAGTCCTCTTTTAACCCTACTTTGCTTGGTCAAATATTTAAATAATATTGTATAATCCATTACTCACTTAAAGATTGACAGTCCATTAGCACATAAGAAGATCTAAATCTTATAAAAAAGAAATGTAAATATGTTTAATGTTTAATTAGATTTACATGATAGTGGAATGTTTACTTTGTTTGTTTTAGTAACTAAACAATTTGTTCTAGTTATGTCCAATATATGCCTTAGTAAATTGCTTTTATGAAATGCTTATTATCTAAATGATATCTAAAAATCATCTCAGATTTAAAATTCTGATTCTGTGACATGAATAATTTACATATGCTTTTACTTTTTGACTTCAAAGAAGATAGTGGTGGATTTTTGAAGTTAAACCATAGTGTTGTTCCTTTCAAAAGACAACTCCCATTCCTGACTATGCACCCTATCACATGTCAGCAATAACATAGCTTAGTCTAAGCTACAAAATTAAAATATAAACAGTGGTCGATTTGGTATGACCTAACTCCTGGGACTTTGTTTAAAAAGTCAAATATTATACATACATATTTTTTGCTTGTTTGATTTTTCAATGAGCTTTGCACTGCAGCTCAAGGGAGATTAAGGGGGAAAACCTACATAAACACAAAGCGAAAACCTGAGCTTGTGTGTAAAGCTACTGCACTGGAGCAAATGTGGTTTAATTCTTGGCACTGGCAGCTTGTTGGAGAATTACAATATGTTGGCAAGAGTCTCTAGGTCTCATTGTTCCAGATGAGGGAGTCGGTCTTAAGAGTGTTTGGCACTGGAGGGAAAAAGGAGTGAGAGTTATAGGGAATGAACAGGCCCTAAAGAGGCAGGATGCTGTTGTAACAATGGCTGGCACAGTTGGGGGGGCCATTCGCTGGTGGGGATTGCTATAGTCATTGATGTGAAGAAGCATATGTGAGCAAAAGAGGCAAGGGTGAGAAGGAAAAGCAAGCAAACATATCCAAAGAGCTCAGTTGGCAAAAAAGGACAGAGTAATCCACTTAGAGTCATATTTATGTTAATATGCTGATAAGGACATTTTTTATATCTCTCTAATTCATCTCACAGTTTACTTATTACTATTCATTTTATTTTCTTTTTTATAGTAAATACAGATTGCCTTTTCTTTAAAGAGACAGATCCTTGAATTAAGAGTACCTGGTTTTGTATTGTATCTGTTCTACTTTCTGTCCTGGTGATGTCAGACAAAGTATCTTTTGAGCCTTCATTTTCTCATATAAAAAATGGATATTATAATAAATTTTTCCATTGACACAATTTTGTTTGCATCTGACATCAATCTGCAAATGAAATGTCATGCAAATAATAATAAGTGTTATTCCTCACACTTATTTTAAAATAGGGAGCCCTATTTTTATTTTCAAATCAACCATGATACCCCAATGCTTGGGAGAATTAAATCTCAAGAAAATCTTTAAAAGGTTTTGCATTAAAATTATGATATATCTTAATATGAAAATAATGAATTTGAACATTTGGAAATATTAACCACACAAACATCCCTCACTCATCATATAAAACACAGTTCAATATATATTAATAAAAGTATGTTGCATTTCAGAAATGGAATATTTAATACTATCTCTTTTACTCCAAAAACACAGAAGCAGCAGCACTTACATAATACATTTTTCAAATTGTGTCAACTTTCACTTCTCTCATATTCACACATTAATGAACAGGTGTATTATAAATATTGGGATTTTGCCATTTGGTCTTTTACATTTCTCATTATGAATATTCTATAGAATCTTTACAATTTTTTAGAGAAATTTCAGTCGTTTGTACGTGTCCACCCATTGTGCTTATTATTGTGAGATCATTTCTTAACCATCCCTTCATGAACTACCACTGGAAACAAATTGAAACAGTTGTAGCTGGTAAACTACTAGGTTTGTTTGTTTAAAGCTCTATGATTCACAGCAACTCAGATAGTGAGGCAAAGTGGGTAAAACAATGTGCTTTTGGTCCCTTTAAGTTAGCCAGTGTCAAAGTCTTTATGAGAACCCAAATTGTTTGACTTATAGCCTACCCTGTTTTCCCGAAAATAAGACAGTGTCTTATATTAATTTTTTCTCCCAAAGTTGCGATAGGTCTTATTTTCAGGGGATGTTTTATCTTTCCATGTGCTAGGTCTTATTTTCGGAGGATGTCTTATTTTCGGGGAAACACTGTAATAGTCTTTCACTATATGAATACATTTTCATTTTGTTGTATTTCTCTACCAAATGGTCATAGGTGTTTCTTAAATTTTCTAGAATTTTAGAGTTCAAAGTCATACTCTGGGGCTGCATTGAGAACAAAATGAGAACTGTAGGAAATACAGGCTTTTAATCCCACCATACTGCTTATAGATTCATGTCATCCAGGGAATTCATTTTATCCTGTCAAGTTTTTACTTCATCCATCCAATGGAGTTAATAATGTTGGGGCAGGAAACTTTCCCCACATCCCATTAGTTCTTCTGGCTGGTTGAGGAGTTCAAAGAACATATAGCGGATTAACAGAAGAAAATAAAGTTTTAATACATATGCATGGGGAATTCACATAGCATGGAAATTCCAAGGGCAGTGAGGCAAAATGTCATTTTGGACAAAGGAAAGGGAGGTAAGCAATTCACGGATAGCTGAGAAAAAGCAAACATTTGGTAAAAAACCAATTCTTGCAAGGCCACCTAGAGGCAAAGGGGCATCTAGTGAACAGGTTTTTGCTTGACTCATCTGCCACACTTATCATATGTGTTGAGATGACGATGCTTGAGTGCCCTTCTTGTAGCAAGTTTTTCTGTCTAAGTGTTTTAGGCAGGTAAGGGGAGATAAACAAAACACAAACAACAACAACACACACACGACAACACACACACATAACTTTTGCTCTGCCAATGTCAATCCATAAGATAAGAGGTCACTAGTTTGATTCCAGGCCAGGACACATGCCTGGATTATGGGCTCAATCCCTAGTGTGGTGCATGCAGGAGGCAGCTAATCAATGATTCTCTCTCATCATTGATGTTTCTATCATTGATGTTTCTCTCTTTCTCACTTTCTCTTTCTCTAAATAAATAAATAAATGAATGAATGAATAAATAAATAAATAAATAAATAAAATAAAAAAATAAAAAACAAACAAAGAAAAACATCTCTTGAGTTTGTTAGGCTTTCACTGTTTTTAGCTGGAAATAATCTACTGGCCAGGGTGGTGCATTGTGGGGAGACTCCATTCATATTCCCACAATTACAATAGTTTTCCATCCTGTTCACACTTGTTCAGCGGGTGAAATGAAGTAATGTGTTTGTAGTAGAAAGAGCTAATAAGACTTTGAGATGGAATGAACTCCATATTGGGCAAGGTAGTGATAGATCCCTAAACTTTGGCTGCTTAGATCATAAAATGTATGCACCAAAATCTAATTCAGAAGATGAGTGTGAGAAGTTTAAGATACCATAGGCAAAGGGCCTGGTACATGGCTTCGCGTTTGGCCCTCAGTACAGTGGCTATCTTCACGACTTAGATGTTGACAAGCAAATTAGGGTTTTGTATGGGAAAAAACAAAATAAAACTTAAGACTCAATTCTGCCCCTTACATTTTGTGAAACCTCAGACAAGGCATTTTCTTTCTTTCTTTTTTTAATCTGTAAAATGGATATAATGACACAACCAGAGTCTTCATATATTTGCTATGCTTAAATGAGAGAATACAGGTAAAATCATCTAGTAGAATTCCTGGCACATAGGCTGCTCAATAATTGTTTATTGAACCTTAATTTAAAGTATATATCCCATCCATTTGCAAATATGAGTGTCTTTATTCAGCCACAGGTGTAACAACCAGGAGTTAGATGCGTTTCCGATTTTGCATCTTTCAAATTACCTGGCCTTAAAGAAGCTATTCCTTTTTTCTGTAGTCTACCTTAAAAGTCAGGTACTTGAAAATAAAGTGGCTCTATATATGAGACTTATATCTTTATGCAAGTTAATAAAGAGGCCAGGAATGTTCTGCAGGTTTCAGAAATCTGGTGGCTGTTTCTTTAACTCTGCAACTTAGACAGAAGACTTCTGTTTCTTTATGAGCACACTACAGTGAATATTTTGTCTAGCTGCAGGGGAAAAGCTTTGTCATGGACTTTGCAGACAATAGCCTTAAAAGTAAAATGGTCTGCTTTTGGTGCCGGGAGGTTCAGGAGCCTATTGTTAGTGCACAATGGATTTCTATTGCTGCATTCCTGCTTTGCAAAGGTTTGTTAGCTTTTAATGACTGACAGTACTCTATTGCAAATACCATATTGGCTGTGCCCTGTTTACATGCTTCTCAAGAATTTTTGTGGAGTGCTAGGAAAAAGAAACAGTGGTGTTTGTTTGACCTACTCTGATAAGGTTTAAAAAATAATTTCACTCATGAAGTGTTTACAGGGAATGGAGAAACAGTGGAAATCTTTGCAGAAGTATTTAAAGTTACCTTTACAGCCTCAGTAATCAGAAATATCGAATACAGTAAGAGTATATTTAATCCATTTTATTGCTTATATAGTTGTCATTACCATTTTATAAAATGGATATTTTAAGAAAAAGTAAATTCTTTAGGCTCTTTTTCTTAAATGTGAAAAAAATGGAAATGTATTTTGTTACAAAGGAAAATAAGTACTTTCACACATCCTATATGTAAATATGCACACAATAGTTTTGACATATAATATATGTGTATACATGCATATAATTTTCACCATACATACAGACTATATAAAACAGTAATACTTTAGACGTTTTTTCACCATTTTACTTTTTCACACATTTTTGACATCTGAAAACAAAGCATTCCAGATTGTTACAGTTATTCCAAAGAAATTTCACCTTCACTTTGTTGAAAACTCCACACGAGCCTGGTGGCATGGCTCAGTGGTTAAGCGTCGACCTATGAACCAGAAGGTCACAGTTCAATTCCTGGTCAGGGCACGTGCCCGGGTTGTGGGCTCTATTCCCTTGCGTGGGGCATGCAGGAGGCAGCCCATCGATGATGCTCTCTCACCATTGATGTTTCATGTTTCTACCTCTTTCTCCCTCTCCCTTCCTCTCTGTTATCAAAAAATATTTTTTTAAAAAAAACCACAAACAAACATAGGCTTTGTGATACAGCTGAGGGCTATAAGATCAGAGCCTTAAAAAAAGTAGATAGATTAGCTAAAGATGAGGATGAAGGTGCCTTAAAATGCAATTGATGTGGGGAAAATTAGCCAGTTTCTAATAATCTTATGGTCTTCAGGCCAGACGGTCCCTTTGATACGTTAACATGTACTCCCTTTATGTGGCTAGTAGGGGGTAGACAACTGTCTGCACAAACACAAATACACATAAACACCAATAGGGAGAATGGCAGTGCATGTCTTAGATCTAGATAATAAGTGTGGGCATTGTCATTTAGATGGCACATACTGGGACACTTATCTTTTAGTACACTCCATTTTCTAACTGAATGCAGTGCTAATCGTGGGATTGAAAGCCATTGTAATTGTGTACCCATCTAAATGCTGACAAGAACATACAATTACATTGTTTGGAAGGGAGTTTAATGTTTGGGGACTTTATTAGCATTTATATTTACTTGTGCATTAAAAGCCAGACACAAAAAGGAGAGGTCAAAACCATGTGGTACGTAGAAACAAATATCAGAGGGACGCATAACTTTGGTCTCTACAATATGTGCGCCCTGTCCTAATACAGGGCATTTGAAAATGAGTGTGACACAAATCTGAAATAAGTAAATAATAAGTGCCCATTAAAAGCATTACTCACCTCTCTAGATTTTGCAATCTTTGTAAAGCGTCCTTTGTACCAACTTTTTTTTTTTTTTAATGTTCGCAGCAAATCTTTCCACAGTGTGCCTACCACCGCACGATGTTAAACACATATTATAAAGTGGATGTAATTGTAAACACACAGAGGGATATAATTACATGTAGCAGATTTAAGAGCTAATTCTTTGCCTTTTTTTTACCCTGCATTTTATCAACATAATTATTTTTGTGACTGCAGACTAACACCCTGAATTGACAAGCACCCATTATAGCAGGAATTTATTCACCAAATTGAGAAACAATGAACTGCAGGTTTATATGTACCCATTGTCATAAAGAATTAGAAGGGCTTTGTTCTGCAAGAGGGAAAAGCTAATGATTTTGAAACAGCAGGTGACAAAACACATTCTTTTTTTCTCCTCCCCTGTTATCAGTTTGTTGATGAAGTCATTATGAACTGGGGCTGGGGTAGGGAGGGCCTTATTTTTAGCAGATAGGCTTTTAATGAGCTCCATTGTAAAAATAGTCATGTTGATTTGCTTACATTATTTTTTCCCCCTCCTTCTTTACTTAGAAACCCCCAGTATTGAAAAGCTACTATCAAAGGACTGGAAAGACAAGCTTCTTGCAATGGGTTCAGGGAACTTCGGTGAAATAAAAGGTAATATGTTTACAATTATTTCGATCCAAAATGTATCAGGGTCTTTATTTTCTCTCTTTGTACCTTATGGGATAAGTGGTGTGTTGTTTTAATAAAATAACCTTCCTGTAGCTTTAGAAGGCTTTGGGTTTTCATCATGAAAAGATATGTGATTTACTTCTTAAATAGGAATATCTAAAGAAGAGTTCAAAGCTGCATATTTTGAAGTGATTTCACATATTCTGCATATTAGAAGTATGGATGTACATAATCTACATTTGAAACCAGAGTGATTAATGGGGAAATTTTAAAAGAAATGTGCTTTGTATTAATAAGGGCAATGTTTTTGATGTTTTTTTAATTTTTGTTGTTGTTTTTTTAAAAATTTTTTTTTGTGTGTGTGTGTATGTGTGTGTGTGTTTGAGTCAGAAATTGCATACAACAAAGAGGGAAAATCCTATATGGGTATCAGATAATGCTGAATATTTATATCTACTTGTACTTGATTTTTTTTGATTTTTTTTCTTAGAGAGAGAGAGAGAGAGAGAGAGAGAGAGAGAGAGGAAAGGAAAGGGATAGAGAGATAAAAACATCTATGAGACAGAAACATCAATTGCCTGCCTCCTGTACACCCCCTACTGGGAACTGAGCCTACAACCAAAGCACGTGCCCTGACTGAGGATTGAACCCGTGACCTCCTTCTTTGTGTGTGGATGCTCAACCACTGAGCCACACCAGCCAGGCTGAATATTCATTTCTTAATAAACTTATACTAATAACAAAAGGAGAAGATTAAAGTTTATATAAAAATGTGGTCAAATGGTCCTTTCAAGTTAATTTAAAAGTGTGTTTTCTCAGATCAATGTATGCAATCTCTGGTTTTCTGTTTGTTGCTAATAGTAGGACACTTTTAGTTCTGAGTTCTAAAGGATAATATTTTTAGAAAAAAAGTACTTATTAAAATATTGTTATATGCTACTCTGTATACTTTGTGGTGGGAACTGAACATCTATGGATATTAATATGCATGTAGAAATATAGGCATTAAATAAATTTTTGCATATGTGCGCATGCACAGGTGTTCTCCCAATGAGAGGCCATTGTCTCTCTTGAGGCTCTACCTCAGAGCATCCAGGAGGAAGGCAAAGCATAGATTAGTCTTCTAAAATGTTTGGTCCACATGCCACTAACATCTCAATAACATGACACTTCCAAAAATGTTTGCGTATTTCACTTTCCATCATCCATTTGGAGTTTAGGTATATTCAGGCTATGACTCGGTGGGAATGGGTGATGAGAGAATGAACGGGTGCTAATCAACAAAATCTATAATGGAATCCAATGTAGACAAATAATAATATGCCTTAAAGAGCTCAAAAACAAAGTTTAAAGAAAACAAAATAGTGTCCTTTTCTCAGGCAGCATAGCCTTTATATTACTTGGTTGCATTTTAACCCATTTGCGCCTGAGATAAAGGGCTGGTTATTCTCCCGGGTTCTTTATTCTCCTCTGACCCAGGTAATAACTGAGAGCAGCCCAGAGAAGCCCTCCGGTCCCCAACCTTGTGATCGTGTTCCATTGGAGGACAAACATGCTCCCCTCCCTTGTTTTGCTCACAAGTCAGACTTAAAAGCAGCCACAGCAGCAGTGATGAGAGGCTCAGAGGGACGGTGCTCCCCTGTCCTCTCAGGCTCACCTGTGGGGTTAGTTCAGGGAGCTGTGGTGCCCTCACAAAAGAAGTTTCTGTCTTTAATTTTGAGGGTTTTTTTTTTTTTTTTTTTTTTTTTTTAAGCTTCACGTTCATAGCGCAAGTTTGGTTATTGTCCTCTGGTTCTGTTCAAAAAGCTGTTTTCTGATGCGTTTGAAAAGCAGCCGTGGCTCTTTCTCCTGTCGGGGGCAGGGTGATTAGGTGCTCAGATCAGGCATCAGGTTTGGCAGGAGACTGGGAGCACTGTGCTGGGCTGCCTTTCCTGCTGACTGCCCATGACAGTTGCAATTACTGCCCATTGTTCCTAGGTGGCTGGAAAGTGGGGAGGATACAATGGTGTGCTGCCCTCTGGGGGTAAATAAGTTTGACTTAATGGATCTGGGGGGGTCAGACTGGATGATTATGTGGTGTCCAGGAATGTGGTTTTCATGCCACCTCAGAAGTTAGGCAAGAACAATGGCTTCCTTGTTTGGCAGCTTTTTTTTTTTTTTTTAATGAGGCAAATAAAGGTGTAAGTCTTATGGGATCATACACTGTGTACACTGTTTTTGGTCAGGGTAGGGGAAAGATCAGTATGACCTTTATTCCATTATTAGATGATAATGGCACCTTAGAATAATTATTTGAATAGAATGTCTGCATATATTCAATATTATGATGTGCACAGCCCCTGCAATATTTACCGAGTCTTCTTGTGGATGGAGACTTTCCTCCTCTATTTAATCAGATCAGTTTTCATTTACCTTTTAGTTTCTTGTTCACTGAATTTATTGGGGTGACCATGGTTAACAAAATTATACAGGTTCCAGGTGCACAACTCTACCACACATCATCTGTAGTGTTCCTCCCCCCAAGTCAAGTCTCCTAATTTGGTTCCAGGAAAAGTGCGAGCGAGTGAGTGAATGTGTGGGTGTCTGAGTGTGTGCGTGTGCACACATCACCCAGCACCTATTCTGAATATCTAAGATGTTAGCCAAGTGAGGCCTGAGCTCAGTTCCTCAGTGCTGGCTTCAAGTTGTGAGTGAATTACTTTCAGGGCATGTAGACAGATAGTAAAATTATAGCTTGGCAAAGTTCAAAGAAGTGTTTAGTTTTGTTTTTACTTTAGAAAGAGTAAAAATGATAAACTCTTTTATTGTTAATCCTCCCCCGAGGATATGTTTCCCATTGATTTTTAGAGAGAGTAGAAGGGACGGGGAGAAAGAGAGAAACAGCAATGTGAGACAGACACATGCCGTTATACCTGTTTAAAGTCAGTCTCACTTTTTACGAAACAATGTGAGTCAGTAAAGGTCACCATTTTTAAAAGCATAAAATTATTTTTCAGGTTAGATTATTTTGCCTGTATGAATTTACACCATTTTATGGTCTGGTACTCTGGAAATGTGAAGTAATTAGATGTTAAAATTACGTTAGAAACAATCCTCCAACACGTGTGTGCATGCACACACGCGCACACACACACACACATGCACACACACACATGCACACACACACACACACAGGGACACTTGATCCAGTTTTGCAGAATAAAGCAGTTTGCCTAAAAAGCTTTGCAGACAGCAAGCAGTCCATCTATGTCATAAACTGATTAGCTACCTGAAGAAAATGTTTATTTCTTCTTCTCAAATCAGCCATATAGTGTAACGGGACAGTGTATAGAGTTTTTCTCCCTTATCTAAAGCAGAGGCACTGAATAAGGGTCCTGTGAAGGAGAAAGCAATACCTTTTATAGCCTCATAGTTATTGGAAAGGGGACAACACAGCGCCTGCACCCCAGCTGGCAACCATTGAGCCACACACTGTTCAGCTAGCACGACCTTCCACTACACTGAAGGTCACTGCATTGGCACTTCGCCTGAGGACAGTATCGGGGACCCATGGTGGCTCTGATGAATCTGAACAGATCATTTGTCCTTAGTAAAATCATTGCAACCTTTGTATAAATGTATTTGTAGCATTATAACAAAAAATATCTGCATCTAAAGTTCTCTCAAATAGCATTTCTATCTCGGTGAGGTTTTAAAAGAAGGGCATTGTTTGAGAGGTTTTCTGGCTAGGCCACTCAGAAGTGCCTAGATCAGTTTCTCCACCTGCCTTCTTTGAAGAATTCTTTAGAGCCTGGTTTCTTTCCCATCGGTGTCCCTGGTGGACCTTTCTCACCCTACTCAGAAGGCATTCATTTAGGCAGGCCAAGTGTGGTGCCTGGTGGTAAAGAAAATGCCAACTGAAGTTAGTACAGTAAAAAAAAAAAAAGGCCTTTTTTGAAAGCTATAATGTTGTACTTTCTAGAAGTTGGGATATAAAGGCAAATACCAAATAGCTCTGTAAGGCCAGTAATGGATTCGAGGAAATAATCCATTCAGCAATAGGATGGCCTTTCGGGACTTGCGAACTAAAGACACCCTGTGTGGACTGAGCATGTGGATTAAAGTAGATCCCCTCTTAGGTGACGTAACATTCTGAGATAAAAGGGATTGTTGATTCAGTGTGTGGCCTGAAAGAGATAATTCTGTTTAAATAACATTAGACCATTTGAAAACAAGCAGCCTGGGGATAAGAATCAGATCCCAAGTAATAAATCCGAGGGGTTCTGCTTTGCTCTCTTGTTGGATAAGAGCGCCACTGAAAGAAGCATTAGCTGTACATCTAGAGTCTCTCCCGTTAGTCTACTTATTCGCTCTATTTTTTTCATTTCATTCAACAAAGACTGCTAACTTGTTGGATCTGAGTTTGATTTATTTATTGATGGGTGATCTCTTTCTTTAAATGCAAAGTCTATAAACCAGACATTCTTGTCTGGCTCGATTGTACACTGTAGCATCTCTAGCACCTAGATGAGTGTGAGGCACACACAAGGGACTCTGGGAATATGCTGAATAGATTAAAGAAAGGAGCCAGCCATTTGATGTAGTTCTCAATTGGGGATGATTTTGCTCTATCAGGGGAAATTTGGCAATGCCTGGAGACATTTTTGACGTGTTATAACTAGGCAGGAGGTAGTACCAGCGCATAGCCAGAGACACTAAACACAGATATCCAGAAAAAGAATTGCATGGCCCAAAATATTAGTGTCTCGATTGGGAAATCCTGATCTATGTGAAGAGTTGCCCAAGGGAAACTATTGGAGCACAAAAGCCTAAGTGGGAGCATGTGTGCATATTGGTTGTAGAGAAATTCAAAGAAGGGCATGCGACTGAAGGCCATGTTTTTGCAGAAGAAAAAGCGGGAGGTGATGATGCCATAGAAGTTGAGGACAGATCATTCAGGGCTTTCTAAGGATAGGGAGTTTGAATGTTATTATATATATGGCATCTTATAATATATACAGGCATGTGACATGATTTGATGTCCTTTCCTGAACTTGTAATTGGAGAATGGATTTTAGTAGGGGAAGAGGAAGCAGGTAGAGTGGGTTTTACTAGGGAAGGTAGAATGGTTTAGAAAACTGGTGTATTAATCAAGATAAGAGATGACTGTAGTCTGGAGTAAGGAGAGGTAGTGGAAATGACTGATTTATAATATGGCTTAAGGTTAACAGGATACCCAATACATTCGCTATAGAAACTACGCAGAAGAAGGAATCCAAACAGTATGTGGATGGTGATATATCTTACTTTAGAGGGGGATGGCTAAAGCTGATTTCCTTCCCTGGTGGCTTTTGTTACATTATATTAAGGAATGTTCTTTTTAAAGTCTAGAATGTTTTAAAGCTATTATTGAATTTCCAATATCCATAAGGTCATTTGTTAGTTCCACCCCACACACTGGGGGATAATGTAAAAAAACATAGTAATTTTAAACCTTAGCTGATTTCATTCAGTGGATAGAGGGTGGACTGCAAACAAGGGTTCCTGGGTTTGATTCCCGTTAAGCACACATACTTTGGTTGCAGGCTACTCCCTGGCCTGGGCCCTGGTTGGGGCTGGTGCAGGAGGCAACCAATAGATGTGTTTCTCTCACATTGATGTTTCTCTCTGTCTTGCCCTCTCTCTTCCACTTTCCCTAAAAAGCAATGGGAAAATGTCCTTAGGTAAGGGTAAAAAAAGCAAAAACAAACAAAAATAATTTTGAGATGAAGCCATGGGACTTACTTCTTTATCTTGGTTTTATAAAAATGGGAAAATGTTATTCAACAAATAATAAGTTCCTTGGCTTACCTCTCTTGAGCTAAAACCAAAATACTTATGCAACTGTTTTATCAGATAACCCATCTCCTCATTTCCCTTAGCTATATGGTATGCTTAACTTCAGAGTGATATAAAGGGAATGGACTTTATTCTTTATGCTATTCATTAAATGGTTTTAGATGGCTTGGCATATGCCAGGTCCTGTCATAGATAATGAAGATATAAAAATTGGTAACTAAGCCAAAACCGGTTTGGGTCAGTGGATAGAGCGTTGGTCTGCAGACTGAAAGGTCCCGGGTTCGATTCTAGTCAAGGGCATGTACCTTGGCTGTGAGCACATCCCCAGTAGGGGGTGTGCAAGAGGCAGCTGATGGATGACTCTCTCTTATTAATGTTTCTAACTCTCTATCCCTCTCTCTTCCTCTCTGTAAAAAATCAATAAAATATATATATTTTTAAATTGATAACTAAAAATTATTGTGTCACAACTGTGTCTGTTGACTTTAGGAGATAAGTGTGAAAATAAGATAAAATAAGATAATAAGATAAATCAATGAGTAAGTGCTGTAATAAAGAGACATTCTATTTGAATTCCTAAGGAAGGGAATGGTTGTTACTAGTGGGAATAATGTAAAAAATCATAAGAATATAACACATGAGTTCCAGCATGAAGATTGAATGGTTAAGTAGTTGGCGCTTATAAAGGATGTTATTCGGGAAGTATGGGGTGGGGGGGAAATTCAGTGTAACTAGAATTTAGATGCACAGAGGAAGTGGGAAGGTTGGGTTATATTTTGAATGAATTAATTCATTCTTAAAACTCAATTGACATTTTATTCTGAAGGTAGTGGAATGTTTAAACAGAGGAAGTGATATGACAAGATTTGTTTCCTATGAAGCTGATTTTGGTGCCTGTTTAGAGGATAGGCCTGTAGAAAAAAAAAAGCAATGGCAGTAATTTTAATTAAAAGTTTGCTAAAACAATTCCTGAAAAAGATAAAGCATGGCAGTGGAAATGGAGAAGAGAATCTGAAACAGGAGCCCTCCCTAAGCATGCACAGCAGTGTTTGTGTTGTATTGTCAGGTGTGTAGAGAAAACTATTATGGGTTGAATGTGTCTTCTTAAAAATCCCTAAGTTGAAGTTACAACCCCTAGTGCCTCAGAATGTGACTGTATTTGGTGATAGGGTCTCTATAGTGGTAATTAAATGTAAATGGGTTCATTCAGGTGGGCCTTAATCCAATTAAGACTGGTATCCTTCTAAAGAAGAAATTATTTGGACATAGATATATACAAAGAGAGATAATGTGAAGAAACAGAAAAAACAAAAACAAAAATAAAACAAACAAACAAAAAGTTGGCCAATTACATACAAGGAGAAGGGTTTGGGACAGATCCTTTGCTCACAACCCTTAGAAAGAACCAACCTTGGTGACATTTTATTATAGTAATAATGTTCATTGTAGAAACTTTTCTAAATATATTATGAAGAAAACACTAAAATGACCTATATTCCCATTCCTTAGAAAGAGCCATTATTGATATATAGATACATTTTCTTTGTTTATTCTAAATTTATATGTGTGTATGCATTGAGGTGTACATACAGAAGTCTCATTTCTATCCAACTTTTTAACCTAGCTTTATATTATGAACAAATTCCCATATCATTATGATTCTTTGACTA
Source organism: Pipistrellus hanaki (assembly GCF_964339955.1). NCBI lineage: Eukaryota > Metazoa > Chordata > Mammalia > Chiroptera > Vespertilionidae > Pipistrellus > Pipistrellus hanaki. The sequence goes on from NC_140505.1 coordinate 159,414,304, forward strand.
TCCCCTAATTATTTGATTACTACTATTCTCATTTGATATTTGGATTGTTTCTCATATTTCATTACAAATACTTATTAACACTTATCTTCATTTTTAATAGTTTTTTAGGATAAATTTTTAGAAGTGAAAGCATCCTCTTAAAGATGAGAGGCTTATAAGACAAGATATGTGTTATTTTTCCTAGTGTGTATTCTAGAAATGTGATAGCAGTTTACTTTTCTATTGACAGTGTATGAAGATGTACATCTTACCATTATTTGAATATTTTCATTTAAGAAACCGCCCCAGCATTTATATAATTTAATGTTAGGATTCTAATTACAATAGTCATATAGTTATTCTTAGAGTAAATGTCCTTTTTAAAAAAATCCTCACTCAAGGATATGCTTTTATTGATTTTTAGAGGGGGAGGAAGGGGGAGAGAGAGAAACATCAATATGGGAGAAACACCTATCAGTTGTCTCCTGACCTCACCTGAGCAGAGATGGAGCCTAAAACTTGGGCATGCGCCTTGATGAGGAATTGAACTTATAGCCTTTGGTGTATGGGTTAGCACTCCAATGAACTGAGCCACCCAGGCAGGGATAAATGTCCTTCTTTTTGGATGATCTGAATATCTGAAGTAAAAGAAATCATTAATGACAATCTAATGAGCACCTGCAATGAATAAGGCAGGGGATATATGGCTTGATTCTTACCTTATATTCACTCAGAATTTCTTCTCTGGATGTTTCTGTTCTAGCCCATGCAAATTACATTAGGTACTTTATTCCCATTCTAAATGGGCACATGAAAATGAAAGTCAATAAGTCTGACAACTATGTCTTAAAAAACACACAAAAAAAAAACACATGCTTTTTCAGCATAAATTAGTAGGGAGAAATACAGTGGGATAGGAAAGGATGACTGAGTTATAACAGATTCTTCTTTCTAATTACAAATACAGGTGGCACATGCATTATTAAAATAGTGCTTAGTGTCTTATGTTTCAAGTGAAAATTGTAATAAAAAAGTATGTTCTCTCCTCCACTAGTACTTTAGCATAGGGATCTTATCTATCTGGTGAGTTTTAGAACAATTCACAGCGATAATGTTTCTGTTTCAGTGAACTGCTCTCCTCTTCAAATATATATTTAATCTGACTAAGATGATAGTTTTCTATTGAATTTTAGAGAGAGTGGAAAGGAAAGGGAGAGACAGAGGGACAGAAACATTAATGTAAGAGAGACACAAATGAGAGAGACACATCGACTGGTTGCCTCCCGCAAATGCCCCTACAGGGGCCCGGGATTGAGCCTGCAATCTAGGCATGTGCCCTTGACTGGAATTGAACTCCAGACCCTCAGTCTGTGAGCCAATGCTCTATCTACTTAGACAAACTGGCTAGGGCCACTGGTGTACTTTAAAATCTTGAACATACTGTTTATTTTAAATAACTGCTGTGACTTCTCCAAATCTTGGATTTAACTGTAATATTGGCTGCTCATAATATGGTCTGTTCATTTTCCAACCACATTATATTACTTCATGATAGACTAAATGCACATCCTCAAACTTGAGTATTTTCTCTGCTAGCTATCTTAAAGGAAGTCTAAGTGACATATGAGAAGAGTCTAAGACTTGCTTGGCTATTTTCCCAACTTTTTTAATGTTTGATTCCTTAGTTCTGATTCCTCAAGATTCTTTTTAAGGAATCATATCATTGCTAATAACACCTTGAACTGTTAATAATTATGGTTATTTCCCAGCCTGTATTGATCAGTGGTTAAGCCTTGACCCATGAATCAGGTGGTCATCGTTCAATTCCCAGTTGGGACACATGCTTGGGTTGGAGGCTTGAATCTCAGTAGAGGGTGTACAGGAAGCAGCCAATCAATGATTTTCTTTTAACATTGATGTTTCTATCCCATCCTCTCCCTCCCTTCCTCTCTCTGAAATCAATGAGATAAAATAAAATAATTATGGTTATTAAATATTCATGTCTTTGTATTGCCTCTTTAATTTGATTTAAAAGCTAATTAGGTTCATGCACTGTGTTTTAGACCTCTTTTTACTTTATACTTCTTATGTTCATCAAGCCTCAACATAGAACATTAAAAATAATAGCTAGTCAGCCTACAGTTTACTTGTGAAATAAAAGGGGGGGGGAAGTATAGATTATTACTTGTTATATAAATAAATTAAAACATTTATTCATTCTGATATTTCATGATGGGTAAATAATGATGATATTTTACTATTGAGTTAAAATCTAAAAAAAAGAAATACATGTTGATTTGTGGGCAGAACCTTACATTTGGAATAGTTCTCAATACAATAGAATCATTGTCATTGAAGAATTCTCTTCTCATTTTTCTTTTCTCCTATGTTTTCTTGCTGTGTTATATTCAGGAACTCCTGAAAGCCTAGCTGAGAAGGAGAGGCAGCTTATGGGTATGATCAATCAGCTGACCAGTCTGCGAGAGCAGTTGTTAGCTGCCCATGATGAGCAGAAGAAACTGGCTGCATCTCAGATTGAGAAACAACGCCAGCAAATGGAGCTGGCCAAGCAGCAGCAAGAACAGGTGAGTAAGAAATAGAGACATAGTCAGTTTCCTCAGGCTTGGTTTTGCCTGCTACTATGCCATTCCCCTAGGCGTACAAAGATCATTTAAAGCCCCTCTCCCCTTTTGCCCACATAAATAAGTAAAAAGGCAAATGGCAAAGCACATTGATCTGAAGAAAGCTATCCACTGCTTTAGTTGTGAGTAACATGGAAGTAATGATAATCAAGGTGCCGATAGGTCATGAGAGAAGTACCAAAAACTGTGGAGAGTCAAGAGAACATTTGCAGTCAGGAACATGAAAGATTTCATGAAACAGGTGTTTGTTATGGAGCTTTGAAGAATAGGTAGGATTCACCATGTAAAGTAAAATTTCAATTATGGGGCAGGAATTTTATATAATAAAAATGAGTGAGAATCTAAACTAAATAGGGTGTTGACCATGAAAAAAGAAAAGAAGAAAGCAATAAACAGGTGGAAGATTTACGTTTAGTTGCACAATAGGCAGAAGAAAAGTGTTGAGCCATAGGGAAGGTCAGGGGGAGGGCTACTTTGGAACAGCAGCTGACTATACAGTGTTGAATTAGAGCTGTTGTCAGGTTGTCCCTCTACAGGTAAGTGAGAGAAAGGTAGAAATACCAATCAAGAGAGATCTGACTTAAATGTCTTAGATCATTTACATAGACATGGTAGTTCAATACACTGGAGTAGATAATTTTTATTCATTTTCAACCAAGTGCTTCTTATGTGCCTGGCACTGAGCTAACTAACTGCTGAGGCTACCTCAGTTAACCAGAATGACAAAGCCCAAAATCCAGTGGAAAGAGGTGATTAACAAAGAAAAAGAAATTAACAAAATAATCTCAAGTAGTGGTAAGTTATTTGAAGAAATATAAGAAGAATAATTGGATAAATAGTTACTTGTATGTCAAGGCAGTATTTCTTAGCTGGGGTGATTGGATCAAACATTTAGGCTCAAATTGAAATGACACACAAGACACGGCCATATTAATATCTTGAGCCCAGAGTGTTTCATAGAAATAGCAGGTTCATAGGCCTTGACTTAGAGAATGGGTGAAATTATGAGAAAATGGACATGAACTAAGGGTAGATCCTTGGAGATACTGGTATATAGCTGCTGAAGAGTGGAAAATGAACAAATTCAGAAGAATCTACTATATTTGTCATTTAGATTCTTATTGTTGGTTTTAATAGTGTGGCTTCTATGGAGCTTTTGTAGCAGAAATCAGATAGTCAGAAATGACATATAGAAGAACTTATACATAGTGAGAAACTGGTAACAAAGCATAAGAACTATTTCTTAAAGGAAAATTGCTATTAATGAGATGGGAAGGTAGAGGATACTAGTTGTCCATATAGAGATGGTGCATCTTTTAGAGCACATGTGTCAAACACAAGGCCCGCGGGCCAAATCCAGCCCGCCAGGCCTTGCAATGTGGCCCGCACCGCGCTGTCATCACTGCACTCCGCTGTCAGTTTATGACATTGTCAGTTTATGACTGTTCAGTAAACCATTCGGCCCGCGATTTAGGCTGGATTTTAGATTTTGGCCCCTTCTCTGATTGAGTTCAACACCCCTATATAACATCCTATGTTTTGTGCTCAATACACTCACCATCCATACTGGAGGAGAGTCATTCTTTAGTCAGAGGTACTCAGTACTGTCACTCATTCCAAACTACTCTCAAAATGTAAACTAGCATAGTTGTTAGGGGTAAGGAAATATTCAGAATATATTTGAAGAGATGCCCTATTTTCAAATTATCCTCTCTACTTGGTGGTTCATATCTGCTAGAAAGATGACATTTTTATTTTTAATGAAATGTTTCATCATTTTATTTTAATATATATTTGCCCTGTTATTGGCTATGGCCCATATTTCTCTTGCATTACCCTCCTATAATAAAACAGTTCAGAATGCTAGCCTATGATAGTCTAGAAAAACACGTCTTTTCATGTATTTTTTTAACTTTCAGTACCATCAGACATCTGAATTCTAGAAAATTCTGGGAGCCTCTGAAACTGGAGCTCAGATAGGGTTATTTCTCTGTAAAAAAAAAAAAAAATCCCCACTTTGGTGGGTTGAGGGTCCCTAAAACTCTGAGCAATCACTAATAGAAAGCAAGGCTCCTTTCTTTCTCTTTCACATTCTGGCCCATCCCCAAATATCATCACAAGGTTCTAGAATGTTTTACTTTCTCTGACATTCTCCTTTGATCTTGAGAAATCCTTAAGTTTTTCCAGAATGTCTTCCCTATGTTGGAGAGATGCCAGGTAGTGATGCCTACTCAGCCTGTGAGAAGATCCCTCCTGAGGGCCGCAGGTCAGCTTTCCAGAGCCTATCTGCTCTCCCAGGTCCTCTCCTCCATGCATTTCTGACATGCGTAGTCAACACACTGTGGTCACTCCTCTTTTCGTCAGGACACGGGGATATCTCTGAATGACATTTAGTATTTTTTCCTTAAGACACAGGTTAGGTTCATCTTCTCTTGAGAGTTTCTTTTCTGACTCTCCTCTTAACACTCCCTACTTAGTATACAGCACATGCCTCCTCTGCACACTCTAGTCTTCCTCTGATAACCCTTAGAGATGCTAATGATCTTGTTCACTGATCAGCCTTTCCACCAGATCATAAGCCCCATTCCACATTCATCTATTCAAAAAATACCAATTTCCCTTGTCAAATGATCTCTCTAGATGCTGTTTTATAATAGGTTGTGAGGAACAAGGACAGAAGAAGAAAGAGCAAATAGGAGGCTATCACAATAATTCAGGCAAGAGGGAACAGTAACTTGGAACAGGAAGAAGGATGAAAGGGTATGAAGGGGTCAGTTTCTTGATAAATCCTTAATATCAACTGAAATATTGGGGTGTGGGAGGAAAGAACAGGACTTACGGGGAAAAATGAATTTCATTTTATCTTTTCTACTATCTCCTTTCCTATCCTTCTGCATAAAAAACGTGTTTGTACTATATTCCTAAGATAAAAGAAAACATTACAATAAACATAGTTGTACTGATATTCATAAGGGAAATAGAAAGTTCACTGTGCAGCCAGGCAGATCCATCCCCTTTCTTTCATTCATAGTAAAGGACTTTACTTGTATTTTATCCTGAATTTTTAGCTTTCCGATACTGAATTCAAAAAAATACACTTTTTAATGAAAATGGCAATGGTGAGGATAAGAACCAGTGCTTGCTTACAGGAGAGTTATGTTACATTCTCATGAGAAGGTAGCCTACCCTTTATGATGCAATAATGTGTTTTAAAATTCTCTTCTTGTGGATTCAATCAAGCATTCTGCATTAACTATTCAGGCTTTTTGCAAATGGTGAGCAAAATATTCATGACCCATACCATAGTACATAATAAGTAAGAGGATATTATCAGAGCAAATAACGGATGATGGTGCTAGTTGCTGGCATTTCAGATGGCTATCTTTCAGATGACACAACTGAGTTTAGTTTTTAACCTGTTGAATTTGAAGTGCCTTTGGGAATGTCATTGGATAAGTGGGTCTGAAGCTTGACGCAGAGGTCCAGTCTGCAGAAATAAATTTATAAGCACTTGGACTACATATGGGAATAGATATAGAGGGAAAAGAATTACATCTAAAATTAAGCCTTATAGCACCGCAACAGTGGATAAAGCCTTCAAAGGTGACTGAGAAGGAACAGACTGAGATTTAGGATTAAAATCAGGACAGCATGGTGTACTAGGAGTCAAGGAAGAAGGTGCTGGAATCACTGAAAGCTTTGAGTGTTGCATTCTGTTGATAGGTCAAAATGTAAGGACTAAAAATCAGTTCTCAGTTTACAAAATGGAAGTGACTGGTGACTTGATTAAGAATCATTTTGGTTGAAAATGGGAGCAGGAATCAGATTGGAGTATGTTGAGGAGTTGGCAGTTTAGAGGCAGAAATGAGGACAGTATTTACCAAAACACAACCAACAAACACAAAACCTCACTAAGAAATAAAGCATCTTACAATAGTTTGTGCTACTCTGAATTCCTGGGTCACAAAATCCCCCTGTTTCATCCATACTCTCATAGAAAACAGCTGAAAATGTCAGAGATAGTATATTTTTAAGATATTGCCAGGAAGTGGGATTTTTGAAATGAACATTTCATACTGGATTAGATCACTGTTGTAGTGTCTTAGGGCATCATTCATTTTAGGCCCAAAGAGCCATGATGGTTCCTGAAGATTGAATGTCTTAACTGATCTACTTAATGAGAAACCTCTGGTACTGTACAGGCATAAGCTTATCTATTTGCATCATCTTAATAATCAGTGTCAGATCAAACTTTGAGAAACAGAACATTGATAATTTTCCCACAGGACTGATAAATACACTTTAAATTGTCCCATGTGCTATTTCTCCACAGATTGCCAGACAGCAGCAGCAACTTCTGCAGCAACAACACAAAATCAATTTGCTTCAGCAACAGATCCAGGTCAGAAATCATAATTTCATACATTCTCCCAATTAAAAAAATGTATATTTGTTTCTCATTTTTTAGATGTACCTGATTGAAATGGTCTATAGAGTAAAAATTACTTTCAACCTAATTCATGCTGTGTTTCCTCCTGTGCCAGGAGAATGATACAGCGGTGACCCTGTCACGGGCCCTCCAGTGTCAGGGAGTTTCAGTCTAAGCAGGCTGACCGCAATTTTCATCCCATATTGAAGGGAAATTAATGTTTGAAAGGTTTAATTTTCTCTGTTGTTTCATATGTAAAATGTGCCATAAATGTGTTCTTAGTGGTGGAAATGCAGGGGAAACAAAGCAGAAAGGTAGAATGGGTTTTCATTTAGTCATGGCAGTAAGAACTTTGCTGTATGCTCAAGAGCCATGTACAATAAAGGTTGAAGTTAGAAAACATAATGATTTGCTGTTCAAGTATAATCTTACCCTTAGTATAGACAGCGGAATTTATAACCTCCATATTTTTCTTATGTGGAAATTCACAATGATGAGAAGCATCAATTAAGAACAAAGAAAGCAGTTGTATTGGTAACACCAGGAAAAAATACCTTGTCAGTGATGTTTTGTCTCTGACACTAGTGTCACGAACTTGGACAGAATTTGTACCCCTTCCTAAAAATTCCTTTTCTGGAAGCACTTATTTCATGGAGTGTTTATGAGGATTTAATGAAGCCATGGATGGATGGCTTTAGTGTAATATCAATACAAATAGTAAGTGTTCAGTACATACTCGCTGTGACTAGCAAGGAGAGGAACCTGAGTCATGGATCTATGTGTAACATCATCCACCTGGAAGCCACTATTAGATTTGCAGTCTGATTATGTGGGGAAACATTTTTTGTACTCTTGAAGTTTTACCTTGAGAACCCAATATATTTTATTAAAAGTGGATATCATAAAAGATGGAAGAAAATGTGTCAAAAAAATTTCATTTGTTAATCATGTTTAGACTTCTTTGTCAACAGAGTTTATTCCACTGTATCTAATTTATTTTTTCCTGGATTATATAGCACACAGGGTTTATTCATTCTTGTTCTCCCTGAGATTTCAGTGAACTGGTCACAGCCTCAGTGAGATGATTCAAACAAAATATTCACCTTCCTTAACTGTGATTATTAGAAGCATATTTCTAATGAATTATGTTCTATCAGAAGTATGGTTGCTCAATAGTTTAAAACTGTTCATTGGATTTCCATGTTTAGTCTAAGTATGATGACTTTGAGTATAGTTTTAGTTGATGGTATCAGATTTAAAATGATTTTCATTATTGAAAACTTATTATAACAAAAAATGTTATGGCAAGTTCTCAATATAAATAAGGCACAATTCCATAATCAGTGATGTTGCCCTTTGCAAACCATTTGGTTTTGCTATAGTTTGATGAAGGTACCAATAGTTCTGAATTTTTACAAATTTTTATTAGACTGAGAAAGTCCTTTGTTAAGCAAAATTGCAAAAATGTATCTAACCCCATATTTAAATATGTAGAAGGCTAAGCTTTGTTTGACCACTTAAATGTAATCATCATCTTCCGTTCCTTTTTTTAAAATTATTTTATAATTATGAACACTGCATATATATAATGTGGATTTTAAGCTCTGTTATAATGACCAAGCATTGAAATGGATGGATTCATGCCAAGTTTAATGACCTGCCCAACATTACACAACTAGTGACAAGTAGAGCTAGGATCGGAGACAAAGTTTTCTGATGGTTAATAGAAATTTTGCTAAGTATGAGCAATTTAAAAGCTTAGAATTTCATTTGATCAAAATGTTAAGCTGCTGGCTTCCACTAGTTCCCAGAGTGAAAAAACACATACCCATTAGTCCCTAAAGGGAATAAGGTCACACTGATGGTAATTTGGGAAAAACATTAAGAGAGATGTTGAGATATTATATCTGTGTGTTTTCCCCTCTTTCTAGTTTTAGTACAGATAAATGATACTGACAGAGTCAACATCCATCAAGTTATTACTTTAAAAAAGAGTTTGGGAAGTAGGGAATATTCCACGTAAAAATAAGTATTGAGCAAGACTGATAATCTGAAAGGAATTCATTTTCACAGCTTCTAGTATATTCATTAACTAAAAACATAGTGCTAAAGCATATTTTATAAATTGTTAATTTGGTGCAGTCTTACAAGCACTTAATAGTTATGAAATGCATAATATATTTAAAATTGTCTGTTGAGAGATTGTTCAAACGGTTATGAGAGGCACTGATATGCTGGTAAATGTAGAAATAAAAGATTAAGAAGGTAGAATAGATGCTGCTTTTCTCACATAAATCTTTACCATATTTTTGAGAATGTTTTTTCTTTCTTCTCTTCTTCTTTCCACATTTTCCTCATCAGCATACGTCAAGTAGGAAGAACAGCAAAAATCAAACCTGCTACAATAGAAGGCAATCAATTATATAACAAATTTTATTATAAAATAATGTTTTGTGAATGCATATGTAATCAAATGCTCACATAAGAATATTTATCATAGATTAAAATTTCTTTGATATCAGAAAATATGTACGTATTTTGAATTTGAGCTACTTTATTTCTTTCTTAAATATGGAGCTTTAAAACCTTGTAGAAATAAGCATACCAATTTACATTATTCATCTTGATTGCATTTTCTTTGATGTTTTATTCTGTTGTTGCTTTGGACTTTAGAAAAATATGTGTTGTAATTCCTTTATTGATAGAATAGCAGACATCAGTGTTTCTATTCCACAAAAATAGGCTTCCCTTAAAATTTTGGTTTCAATTGAAATATATGACATTAACTTGGTCCAAATATTGGTAAAGGCATACAATACCTTAAATTTGTTAGACAGATCTGCCTTGTGGGTTACATGGTAAGAAAGCAGGAGAAATTGTCACACTGGAGGGATATGTTAAATAACTGGAGAAGACATTCCCCAACATTTTTCTCATTCTTTTACTGAGATGTCTGTAAAGGAGAGGTTAATTTAGACATGTTTATTTCATTTGAAGTACATGTCGTTTAATTTTTACAATGTAGGAACAAGTGTGTATGTGCCTGTATGCAAACACATTCACATACTGGTATTCTAATGCCATATCAAGTAAAACTAATCAGGGCCTGTTAATTCTATTTTTTTCAACTCCAAATGAAAAGAGTGGTGGTAGGTTTTACTCAAGTACTTTTTTGAAGAGAAAATACCATAGGAATTATTAAATAACAGTTTTACGTAATAATTTAGGATCAGTTCTTCATGAACTACCATATTTTTCTCTCTATAAAAACCATCCTTGGCTCTAAAATTGCATTATTCTAATTGCACTGAAAATACAATCTACTTTACTTCCTTATAGAGAATTAGAATTTCAAGTTAAAGTTGTTTCCAGGTTAATACACAACTCAGGATTAAAAGAAGAATTAATAAAGTTTTATGTTATCCTTTGTAACATCATAAACCAGTTCACTCTACAAAGAAAATCATATCTTAATGCCAGAAATATCCTATTATCCCTCTAGAACTGTGTCATTTCTTTCTGAGATTCTTAATTTTAGGAACATCAAGAATTTTCAGTCTCCTTTTTTTTTTTCTTTTTTTTTTTTTTTTTTTTACTAGTTGGCAATGTTTTCCTTTAATTGTCCTTAAATAAAGAACATTTTTATATTCCTACTTACTTCCTATCTGGGTAACTTTTAATGCACATTAGTACATTAGTACAAATTTATAAATGTGTCAGAGAAAAATATCTTTCTAGATTTTTTTGAGGGTAAGGTTTCTACTGTATTGCTTCTGTCTACCATGGCCAATTTTTAGTAATTTTATTTTCTGACTAACCTAGCTTTTATATTAAACCAACCTATTTCTAATACTGATAGTTAGATGGTTTATGTTCCCAATAATGATCCTAGACCAGTGGTTCATCTTGACCTCGTTCACTGTTACCAAACATTTTTAAAGTAAATGAATGTGACCTCTATGAACTTTCATTATGGCAATAAAGTGAATGTCCCTGGAGACCCAGTTACCCTTTTATGTTGAAGCATTGTATGGGATAGAGTTTCTATAGCTTTTGGCTGGGGAAGCATGTCCTAGTTTTAAATGTTTTACTCTCTTTTAATAATACTTAATGGAATTTAAGGTTTTTATTAGCATCTAATAGGGCCAAGTCAAAACATGTTTTACTATGAAATCCATTTACAATATTTTTAAGGGCAAATTTAAAGATATTGTACTTCTTGTTAAATGAATACTCATCATGATCCCCATACTGAAATTTCAGTGTTAGAATTTTCATAAAAGATTTCGAAAATTTATTTCATTTCCCCTTCTGTTAAATTTGTCCTACTGTTGTTCATTGTTTTTCTCTTGAGGGCAAATAATTGATATTTAGTAACTCCCTGTCATTGTTTCTGATTCCTAAATTAAGCATGTTCAGGTATGATGATAGTTTTGGGCTGTTGTTTCTGTCTGGAGCTAAAGGCAGGGCAAATAACAAATCTTTGTTCTTTTACATTGTTACTTCTCTGGTGTAAGTTCCACAGTATGTAGGAAAAAACTTGGTTCTTTAGGTGGTATAGAAATATATTTAACTGTATGAAATACAACTTTAATAATGACTTAATCATTCAATTAAATACACTCATTTCACTGAGAGGGAGCTACTTTTAAATCCTTTTTTTTTAAATGCATCTCCTAATGATTACCTAATGATAGTCTTTCATTGATTCATGTTATTTCTCTATGCAGATAAACGTGTCTCTGCAGATAGAGATAAAGAGAGATTTATATGCATATACATTTCAATTTTTATTGGTTTAACACATGCATATGTATTTCAATTTTTATTGATATAGACAATTTAACAAAAAAAAAAGTATATGAGAGCACATTTTCTGGAATTAGACATACCTGAATTCAGTCTCTGCATCTTCACACCTCATCTATGTGATCTTGGGAAAGTAACTTAATCCCTCTGTTTCATTACTCCCATCTATATAATGGGAATTACAATACTCAAATCACACCTGGTTAATTTGAGGATTAAATGGGATCATGCCTGGCATGTAGTGAGCACACATTGCTAAAATTTTCTGCCTAAATCATCAGAGGAGGAACTAGGTCTCTCTGTATTTCTGATGATGGACAATTTAATGACTACTACCAGCAAAAGGAGAATTTCTAGGGGGGAAAAAATACAATCTATGTTGCAGGAGCCACTGAAAACTGTACCTTCAGTGTTCCAAATTCATATAATTTTAGAATTGCAAGGGAATTTTATTTATTTTTTATTTTTTTAAAATATATTTTATTGATTTTTTACAGAGAGGAGGAGAGAGGGATAGAGAGCTAGAAACGTTGATGAGAGAGAACCATCAACCAGCTGCCTCTTGCGCACCCCCTACCGGGGATGTGCCCGCAACCAATGTACATGCCCTTGACCAGAATCTAACCTGGGACCTTTCAGTCCACAGACCGACGCTCTACCACTGAGCCAAACCAGTTTCAGCTGCAAGGGATTTTTAGAAAGCCTTTCTTTAGACCTAGCTCTCCTTTGGACATTCATAAGCTGAACCCAAGCAAGGTTAGATTTTCCCAATGTCAACAAACGTTGTTACTTGCGGAACAATGGCTGGATTCCAAGTTTTTCGAGTCTTGGCTTAGCTCATTTTTATTTCACCGATATTCTACCATTTAAGGCTTAATGGCTCAAAGTTTTAAAATGAGTTGTGTGTGTTTTTTCCACTGGGAACTTATTCTTTCAAAGTAAAAATACAATTTGACTTAGGTACAATTGAATGATTAAGTTGTAGTCATAGGCTCAACCAATTTGTGACAAAGGTTTCATTTTATTGGGGCCAAAGTTCTCTGAGCTTATTAAGAGTTTTGGTAATTCTTAGTAAATTATTATGCAGAATGAAATCCATTGAAATATTGTATTGAAAATATAATAACGCTAAACGTGAAAGCATAGTACCTGACTGACCTGCTGGTTTATGATTTCTTTCTCTGAGTGTGGTAAGTTGGAAACATTTTACCCCCCCTCAACAAGACCCCACACACATATATGAGCACAAAGAGATTGCAAAGTAACCTTGTCTATTTAAGAGACTGGAAATGCCAGGAATAAACACCATGCAATTAGGGTAGCATTTCCACCTGAGAAGGAAATGAATTAACTCCTTGAGGTCCAACTAATGATTGGCCATATGAAACAAAATAAACTGGATAGGATGCAGTTCTTGGCATTCAGACATATTAGTAGGGGAGAAAATATGGAGATATAGAGAACTAAACTTTATAGATGGCAGTCCTCTCTTTTTTGTACTTAATGGAAACAGAAAGATAGTTGAAAAGATAGGTGATCTCTTCTAAAAGAGCAGTGATAATGACTGCGCCTGTCTCATTTTACTCAGAGGGAGCTACTTTTAATCCTTAAAAAAAATGCATTTCCTAATGATTACCTAATGATTAAAATGCCTGTCATTCATGTTATTTCTCTATGCATACAAATGTGTCTTTGTAGCTAGAGATAAAGAGAGGTTGATATACACATATATGTCCATTTTTAGAGCCCACACTGCTGTGTGGTGCCCAATATTTTTACTCAGAAGGAACCAATTTAAAACATTAAAAGTTTTGCCCAAGCTGGTTTGGCATAGGCCCATAGACTAAAGGGTCATAGGTTCTATTCTGGTCAAGGGCACAGACCTCCCTTGCATGTGGGAGGCAATCAATCAATGATGATGTTTCTCTCTGTGTGTCTCTCCCCCACTCTTCCATTCTTTCTAAAAGTCAATGGGAAAATGTCCCCAGATGAGGATTAAAAAAACAAAAACAAAAAATCTTTAAAGTTTTTGTTTCTAATAGTTTCCTAGTTATCAGTTTTATAATATAACTAGAGGCCCGGTGCACGAAATTTGTGCAAGAGTAGGCCTTCCTTCCCCCGGCTGCCAACACTGGCTTCCCTCCAGCACCTGTGACCTAAGGCTTCTCTCGCAGCCCCAGCTTCACCCAAAACGTCATCCAGTCTAATTAGCATATCACACTCTTATTATTATAGATTCCAGTGCTATTGCTGACTTATCAACTAAAAATATCACCAATTTATAAAGAGGAGGACAATTTACCTAGTTCCTATATTGCCATCTTGACATTCCCTCCTATTCCCCTTTTTCACCTCAAAATATATATTTTAGGGTCTTCCAATAAGTACTTTGAAACTTTAAATAGTTTGCTTATACCTCTTTTCTTGTTCAATCAACTATATATAGTGTCTCTTGAACTTGCCTTGTCAGATGAGGATGGCACTTCTCCTCTTGGCCAATTTTCATTATCTCTAGGTTTACTCAAAATTTGTGTGTGTGTGTGTGTGTGTGTGTGTGTGTGTGTGTGTGTGTACACATGTATAGATACATACCCGATTGCTTTACCTATTGCTTAATATTAAAAGTTGAAAATCAATAAATGGTGTGGACATTAAAATGTCTATATATTGTTTTCTGAATAGTTTTAATAATATACTTCTTTTTTCCTTTATGAGTAGCTTTGTGCTTTCCAGTTGCCTTTATTTTTCCCCTCATATTATTTGTCTTATGATTTCTAAGAATTATCAGAAATAATTCAAGTCTCCAGAATCCCCTTTTTATTGACACCTGTTTCCTTGCCCTCTGTGCTCCTGCTTTTGTTTAGCCATGTTGGACCAGCTGACATTCTCAGATGTCCATGTCCAGCTCTCCAGAACTGGAATCACTGTTCCTAATAGCATTCTCCTCCTTGGTTTCCTTCCTTGTTTTGCTCCAGAACCACATCTAGGAACTTCCTAAAAGAAAAGGAGGGGCAGGGGGTGCATAGGATGTAAAGTGTCTGGAATAAAAATGTTCAAAACATATGCATATGCAATCATGTTCCATCTTTAAACTCCTACTTGACAGTTTGGCTGTTAATAAAAATCCCTTAGTACTTTTCTCACGGCACTAATTTACTATTTCTATTTATTTGTTTGTTTTTTCTGTACCTCTACCACTATCACAACACATACATGCCCATGAGCTCTGTGGGGTCAAATATTTTATCTGTCTTGATTACTACTAAACTCAAAGTACTTATAATAGTTTCTGGCATATAATAAGAAGTTTATAATATTTATTGAATGTATCAATGATTAAAGTGAGCTCACATTATCCACTCTGTAGTGTACATAACAACAAGCAAGTCAATAATTTTCTCCAGGGATTCAAAGAGATGTTTATGGGGTCATTAAAATAGATAACCAACATTTTCTGTGCTGAATATGATTTGAAAAATTATTTTGTTCTTTGCACTGTACCGATGAAAAGGAGCAGCCCATTGCTTCTTAAGCATTTAGCACATAGTTATCAGAAGAATTCAGATAAGTTATGGCAGTATCTCCACTTAATAGTCAGTGGAAGTAAGGACTGTGTGTGTGTGTGTGTGTGTGTGTGTGTGTGTGTGTGTGTGTTTCTGAGATCCTGAGAGTACTATGTAAACTAAGAAGGTGCCTCCTATAGCAATAAGTGATTTAATTCAGTAATTCTGAGAAAATAAAAGTAAGTGATCTTATCAAACTGAGTTGATAAGATCCTGAGTTTGGCAGGGTTTTTTTAAATATATTTTATTGATTTTTTACAGAGAGGAAGGGAGAGAGATAGATAGTTAGAAACATCGATGAGAGAGAAACACCGACCAGCTGCCTCTTGCACACCCCCTACTGGGGATGTGTCTGCAACCATGGTACATGCCCCTGTCCGGAATCGAACCTGGGACCTTTTAGTCCGCAGACCGAGGCTCTACCACTGAGCCAAACCGGTTTCGGCGGCAGGGTTTTTTTAAAAAAGTAATTTAGTTTTCTTTATACAATAAACCAGGTAAAAGAGTGTTCTTTTATAAGTGAGAGAAATTAATATTTATAAATGGAGGAAACATGTGTTTCACATAAGCAAATATACATAACTAAATTTCCACACACAAATGCAAAATAATGGATGTCATATTTATAAAAGATACATATCTTTAAAAATAGTTATTTTTATCTTGGTGATCTTGTTATACTTAAGAAAATTAGAAGAGGTAAACTAATTAACTTTCATAGCATACATATATTTAACTAAAAGGTAAAATAATAAGCTAATTTGATATCATATATTTAAAGATTTATATTAATATGTGTGCATACATACACTCATGTTTCTATATTTTTAAATCATTATATTCACTTTATATTTTTCTGTTTATTACCAAGATATGTATTTAATTTTTTTTTCTTT
This sequence comes from Pipistrellus hanaki, assembly GCF_964339955.1. NCBI lineage: Eukaryota > Metazoa > Chordata > Mammalia > Chiroptera > Vespertilionidae > Pipistrellus > Pipistrellus hanaki. The sequence continues at coordinate 159,430,622 of NC_140505.1, forward strand.
TCCCATACTACCATATAATTCTGAATACATTTTTACTCCTACCTCAATATTCCTTCCAACTTTGCCAATACCTGCGTCTGTAGCTGCTGCTTGACCATCTCACATAGCCTCTAGTCCTTTCCTTTACCCTTTATTTTCTCTCTCCCATAGTTCGTTTCTCTGGCTAACTTTTCTCCTCTTTCTTGTCATTATCCAGTTGGATTTTATGTTTACATTGAATAGAAAGTTGTTCACTGATAAAGACAGTAAGCAGAAAAGATTATTTTGCTTTAATTTTAAATGTAAATTATTTGAGCCCTAGCCGGTTTGGCTCAGTGGATAAAGCATTGGCCTGGGTACCGAACTGTCCCTGGTTCAATTCCAGTCAAGAACAGAAACCTAGGTTGCAGGCTCCTCCTTGGGCCAGGCCCTGGTTGGGGTGCGTGTAGGAGGCAACCAATGGATGTGTTTCTCTCACATCAGCTTTTCTCTCTGTCTTTCCCTCTCTCTAAAATCAATGGGAAAATATCCTCAGGTGAAAATTTAAAAAAATAAATTATCTGCATTTCTGTGGCATGGTTCATTAGGGAGAGAGCAAAGGGAACATAGGCTCAGAGAGAGTTTTCACAGGGCATTAGTATAATATATTATTGCAATCTTTTCATGATAGAGGGTGTGTTGTCACAAGCACCTGTGTCATGCAGTCAGAATAAGAGGAGGGATGGTGCTGCTGTAAGGTAAATCAAGAGATAACAATACTTTTTTTTTGTTTTTTCTGTTGCCTGGTCTGGAGGTGTTCAGGGTGTGTTTTCTTGATATCTTCATCCGCCCCTAATTGAGGATGCTTTAAAATTGAATGACTAGCAGTCAAAACGTGTTTGCTTCAAGCTGAGGAGAAAAATGCTGGTGTCTCCGCTTCCAAACTGATTGCGCTTTGTACACAACTGACAGCTACAGTCACTTTGAGTGACTGATAAGTGGGAAGCTTTGCCACTTATCAAGGAATGCGGGCTGAAAAGAAAAGGCTGGAGCCGTTTAGCTGCTTTGGCATGTTCAAAATAACATCTTACATCAGTCAGCCCAGAAGCACTAAAAGACATTTACAATGAAGCAGTGCATATAGAAATGTGGGGTGTGTGTGTGTGTGTGTATGTGTGTGTATGTTGTAGAGTCAAAAGTTACCCAGACGAGCACATGGTTGCACAGGGGTGAAAGAAAGAAGTGTAGTTAGGTGTCAGTACTTGTGAAATGAATCGATGGTTAAATAATGGACACATATTTTGATGAAATTTACCCTTGGTTTGAAACATTCAATTTAAAATTGCATGACTATGATGCTCCACCACTATTTATAGAATCAGCTAGCTTTGACCAAATGAAGCACCTGAATAATAAATGTGCCGTCTACATTATGTAGTCATTCTCACCCTGAAGAAGAAACCACATTCCTATTCTTTATGCGTGTTTCTAAATATTTAACATTTAAAATATATGTATACAATATTCTGTTATATCTAAATTAAACAGCAAGATTATGTAATAAAATAGGATACGATATGTTTGTTTTCATTTTAAACATCATTTTGAGGGTGTTCTAATGAAAGAATATACAGATTCACTGGACTAATTTCTACAAATAAAAAATAGATAATTTTTTACTCAGTTATTAGGATTACATGTATAGTGCATGTGGATCCTATTCTAAATTTTCTAGGACATTCATATTTCATATGGTTTGTCTGTCTCCTAACTTGTTTTTCTGTACACTTTAAATTTCTAATAAGAGAGATGCAGTAGACTTCTAGTGATTTTAACCCTCCCACAGATGTTATAGTGTCTATTTAAATAACTTGTTTCAGTTTGAAAACCCCTAAATACCCTTGTTTTTGTCAAACCTTATGTCCCAATTGTGTGCAGAGGTATAATTAGGAAACCCGCAAATTATTTCACTCGTCTCAATTGCTGTAGAATTGAAGACTACCAATGTTTACACCATTATAAGAACTGTTTGGCCCAACCACTGTGGCTCAGTTGATTGAGTGTCATTCCACCTGGAGGTTGCTGGTTAGCTCTCTGGTCAGGACACATGCTGGGATTTCTGGCTTGGTCCCCAGTAGGGGGCATGCAGGAGGTAGCCGATCAATGATCAATGATTCTCACACTGATGTTTCTATCTCCCTCTCCATTCCCCTCTCTGAAATCAAAAAAATAAAAATATGCCTTAAAAAAACAGTTTGGACAATATGGCCTACAGACCTATCTATAAACTGCTAACAAGTTCAATCTGTGAACTGTTATAAGTCCTCGATGATATAAGGAGCTTGCTAAATCAACTTTAATTCAAATGACATTTTATTTTCACTGCAAGTGTCCTTGAAGGAAGCAGTTACCTGGTTTACATCCTAACAACTTCTGACCTCATCACAGTACATTGAATAGTACTGAATTAAAACTCTTTGATCAATAAAATAGTTGATATAAAAAATAGACTTTAGAGATAATTTAAGTATTTTTGTTTTGTTTTTATGTTAATGGGAAATATATGGTCCAAAAATTATAAGGGCTATATCCACTTCCCTTCAATAATTAGATGTAGATCCTGGTCTCTTGGTCCTGTATTATCACCCTATATAATAAAATCATAATATGCTAAGTGTCTGATCATCCAGTGACCGGTTGACTGTTCAACCAATCAAAGCATAATATGCTTCCCTGGCCATTTTGGCTAAATGGATAGAGGGTTGGCCTGCAGACTGAAAGGTCCCAGGTTCCATTCCGGTCAAGGGCATGTTCCTTGGTTGCGGGCAGAAGGGACGTGCAGGAGTACAGGAGGCAGTTGATCGATGTTTCTCTCTCATCAATATTTCTAATGCTCTATCCCAGTGGTTGGCAAACTCATTAGTCAACAGAGCCAAATATCAACAGTACAGCCATTGAAATTTCTTTTGAGAGCCAAATTTTTTAAACTTAAACTTCTTCTCATGCTACTTCTTCAAAATAGACTCTCCCAGGCCTTGATATTTTGTGGAAGAGCCACACTCAAGGGACCAAAGAGCCATATGTGGCTCGTGAGCCACAATTTGCCGAACACGGCTTTATCCCTCTCCCTTCTTCTCTATAAAAAAATGAATAAATAAAGTGTAATATGCTAATGATATGCTAAGGTCGCTTAACCACTCGCTATGATGTGCACTGACCATCAGGGGGTAGACATTTGACTGGTTGGCCAGTTGCTATGACATGCTCTTATCATTAGGGGGCAGACACTTCAACTGGTAGGTTAGCTTGCTGCTGGGATCTGGCCGATTAGGACTGGGCAAGATGGGCTGGACACTTTCATGGTCCCTCCCAGTGAGACCTCTTGGCCTGGCCTGCTCCCTCTTGCAACCTGGGACCACTTGTAGGATGTTGGAGAGCCAGTTTCCTGCAGGCCATTCCCCTCAGGAGTGCATCAGATGCAGGGCTCATATCTGAGCATTGCTGCAACAGCATGAGCCTCTCCTGATCAGGACTGATTGGACGCAAGCCCACAGCAAGTGGTGCAGTGGGGGCAGGATGAGCAGGAACGGTAGGTAGAAGCTGCAGGCAGCATTGGACTGTGAGGTTTAGCCCAATTCTTGCAGGCTATCTAGAGGGGCCCCACCAGTGTACAAATTCATGCACTGGGACACTAGTATTAAATAAATCAAGATCATTAGCACTCCTGAACACAATATGAGCAGCAAGTTTCAGAGCCTATCAAATTGAGTTTATTACTTTGTCTGGAATGTGAAACAAATATTACATCTTTTGCTAAAGAAATTTGAAATAGTATTTGAATATTTCCATAGATTTTTAAATGAGACATCATTTAGGAGAAAACAATTAGGAAATGTTAATCAAGTTCTAATTCACTAAGATTATCAGGATATCATTTTGGGAGGCCCACATACAAAACTTCCTTAACATATATTTCATTGGTTTTTAATGGTACTTATATTATTTTAATAAAATTTTAATTTTTTTACAGTGAGCTAGTGTCTCTGTTTGACCCATTTTGGATCAAAATTTGTAACAACATATTATGAGAGTCCATAAACTAAATATAGAAAGCAAAAACTGATGTTCTAGTTGAAAATAATGTCTGATATACTTTGCCAAGAAAAGTGTTCTTTTGATAAAGAGTGGCTGAGGCTCTTTTAAAGTGAAACTGAAATATTTCACAGGACCTCTTTGATTCTAGATGTGTTTTTAAAACCTAAATTAGGAAATACTTATTTTCGCAAAGGAAAATGTTTCCCCTTTATGCAATTGATTTTTCTTTTTCTCCCCCTGTAAAATGATGCCCATTCCTCAGCCTCCCCAGTTAGGGTATCTGATACACATTTATTCTATCATTTCTTGAAAGCTTTATTTTCCAGACTTCTATTGTTTTAAAACATCCCTTTTTTTCTGTTTTGTTCTATAAGAAGTGCTTATTTCATGAAAGGAAACAGAAAAGTCAGATTTTTTTTTGTAAGATCTTTATCCCTTGAGACATTGAGTGAAGTCCCTATTGTGATTTGAAAAGGGCACTGCTCTTAAATGCATTACAAGCACAATTTTGAGGAGTACAAATACTTCCATCAACACATCATTATTTTAACCTGTCTCCTTCTGCTACCTTATGTTGTGTGTGTGTGTGTGTGTGTGTGTGTGTGTGTGTGTGTAATCTCTTACCCCACTTCTTTCTATCCAATTATTCCCATGCTGTGACACAAACTTCTTCCTAGATGTCATCAACTGAGTGAGAATTTAGGAGAAAAATAACACAATGCAGCAGTAACTATCAGATATTATTTTGAAAATATGCACTTTAAAAAAAATGATACCCTGATATCATGAAAACACCAATAATCTTTCTAATCATGGGAGAGCTGTCTTGTGAATCTTCTCAAGGTAGTTTCCTTATTTTTGTATTTCTCTTATATGGCCACTATAAGATACAGGGTTAAAACATCCAAACAAAATTTCACTTTAAGTCATGTAACAATTATAGTTTAATTCATCTAATAAATCTGGGATCATTGCACAATTCATGTATCTGATGAATTTTTCTTCTTGCACAGTCATAATCATAGAAATAACATAATAAGGGCCTATCCCAGGAAGAAAGTAAATTATAAAGCAAATCAGTAAACATTCTTTAGTTATTTTTAATGAAAATCAGGATCACAGTATTTATGATAAGTACTAAAATTCTCAAATGCTTGTATACTATCACTTTGCCCACTTTGTGAAGGTTCCTAATGGCGTGTGATGGTAAGGAATGATCCTCTCCTCATTGCCTCTTCTTTATCTGAGTAAATTCTCAGAATTCTGTGTTTCATCTGGAATGGGAGAGAGGTGCTCTTCTTTAAGCTTTCAGTACCACATTCAGAGCCACGGGAATTAACATCCCCCGTTAGCCACATCTTCTCCATATGTCTTTATTTAACAGCCATTTTTGCACTCTTCCTTTCTTTTTTAAGCATTTGATTGATTTTCTTCTTTTTTAGACTTGAGCAGAGGAAAGAGAAAAATATGAAAAACATAAAACCCCTCAGATTCACACTGTTTGATGTTTTATGAGGTTTTTGATACGGAATAATATGCAGTGACATCATACCTGGAAAATGGAGACAGAGAGACTTTGGCAATTCAAACTTATCTGAGTTTTCACAGGAAAAGATGAAAGGATTAAATGTGGTTTCTGAAAATGTTTTATTTTTTAACCATCCCAGTTCAATTTAGATTAACCTTCTGTGATATAATTCTACCAAGTCTCTGAAATTACGGACCCTAAGATGTTGAACCTATTTGTCAAAACCTCTTTCTAGATGTAAAGATTAGGATAGGAAGTTTGGTCCTTATCTTTTAAAATTTTACAGCCTCAGAATGAAACTGAAAAGCCTACATGAAGGAATAAATCTTGATTTTAAAATTTATTTTCACAAATTATTCTAGAAAGTTTTAAAAATGTGTATATCCCAGAATATACATTTCATTTTTAACTTCCTCTGATCAGCGACTTCTAATAGCATTAAGAAACTGTAAACCCGGCCTTGTACAAAACAAACAAACAAAAAACACAAAAAAAGGAAAAAAAAAACACCTGTGATTACTAAAATGTTCATGTCACTTTCTGTTTAAAACCACTATCCAATAAATACATATTTATGGCTTGGCTCCTTTTATTGATTCCTTTGCATAAAGATTTTTAAAATTAAGTATCTTGAAGTTGGGGTGTGGCTTTGATTTTAAAATACTTTAAATGTGCTTATAACATGTTTAAGTAATTTTAACATTTTCCTAAATAACAATCAGTCTGACAATAGAGAAACTATTTTAACTTACCCAGTGAAATCACATAGGGAAAAAATCTCATCAAGGAAAGATGTGTAAGATTAGGTAAACATCTTCCCCCAGTACCACTGACTATTTTGATGAGCCTTTTCTCCCTATGGTAAGCTTTAAAACTGAAGGAGAAGCAGAAAATAACCTCGGGATGTGTTGCACTTATTTTATTACTGCTTGCCCCGTCTCTCCACCTTGACCACTATTAGTTTTATTCTGTTCTGGCTGTGTTAAGCTGTACTAAATGTCAGTAGGATGTCTACCCACATCATCTGTTATAATGATCTGTCCCCACTGATAGGGACTCATTCACTGAAGCTCTCATTGTACAATTCTACAAACTCACCTGCTTGATTAGGAAATATAATTCTCCCCTTCTGCAGTTCTGAGCTGGTATTAATAAACATGATGGTGAGAAATGCTACAGCCCTCTTTTTTGTTTGCTATTTAATAACTTGCTAAAAGAGAAAGAGCAGTAATTAAGAATGCAAATGCTTCTCATTGATGAGTAGTTACCGTAGTTACAGTGGCGAAAGGACAAAATCAAGGTTGAGGACTGACCAAAAAGTATGCATTGTATTTTAAAAATGTTTAGTGCATCAGTTATAATGCATTACAATGTATATAACTAGCAAAACTGGATTTTATTTTTGTCCTTTAAAAAGTAGTTATAGTGTTTACATAACTATATGCAATGTATAAGGGACCTTGAAGTACTATGAATTAGGTAGAGATCAAACATCTCAGCTATTCTGCTCAACTATAATGAAGATGTTCTTGTCACCTTTAAATAATGCTCACATGTTACTAAGATTTTCAGAACCTTCTGGGGAAAATCCAGTAATATAGCTTCATTATAAGAGTGCATTGAGACAGTAATTGTTGTAGCTATTGAAAATCTTGAAGGCCAAAGTAAACTATGGAGAAACATGATAAAGAGGTAACAGAAATCAAAAGGACTTGGAAGGACTAAGCATAGAAGTGAAAGGCATTTCTTTGTGTGTGGATTTTGGCCATGTCTTTATGAGAGGAACCTTGAGAGGGCTCAAGGAGACAGGAATGGAGAGAGTGACCATCTTTTCCTTGAAATGCTTTTATAGAAACTGGAGATTTTACTATTTGCTAGTTGCGTGACTTTGGACAAGTAATATAATGTCATTGATTGTCAGCTTCTTTATCTAAAGGTTGGAAATTGTAGTATCTCGCATATAATCGTTGAGATAAAAATTAAATAATAATGTGAGTGTGTACTTGTAGAGCACTAGAACGAATTTATGTTGTTAATGGTGATCTGTTTTCTCCTCATCTGCTTCATATCATTATTCTGAACTTTAAGTTTTCATAATGCGATCCTAGAAAGGTTTTTGTTTGTTTCTTAGTTGGGGAAGCACAATAGCAGACAAAAACAGAATTATGAATTTACTTTACAATTGATATAAAACCATTAACTATTCCAAGTTCTTTTTTATTTTATTTTATTAATAAGAAAAAATGCTAGCTTTCGGTAATATTATTGACTTAATCTCTGAGTTAACTTGGTCCGTAGTCCAAGTATTCAGGTGTTAGACTACTTTCTGTATCTTCCAGTAATTTATATGCAAGCACACTTAAGTTATTTGACTTTCCAAACTTTATTTTTGTTTCACAATGGGTCACAATATAGTCTATGTGTTGCATAACTTAAGGTTCCTCTATATTTTTGGATTCCAAGTTTTGGTAAATTTGAAAAAAAATAAACTAGAACCATCTGAAGAATTTAAATCAATTTTAATGATAAAAAATTATGAGGTCTCTAGAAACCAGGGAATAGTTGAGTTAAATCTAAATTTAATAAGATATATTAATAATTACAATCATGTTTGAGCTGTAGACAGTGAGATTAAAGTTCTTTAATTGTTAACTGAATTGTTAACAATTGCTTAAAAGCAAGTATTTCTTTTGAGGGATGACTACTCTGTCCTCTTATCATCATTTAATAGGACTCTGTGCTAAGCAGCTGCATTCTTTACCACTCGTATTTCTGCATAGAATTAATTCATTCTTTAAAAGGTCCATATGGGAGCAGTTGATTGCTCCATCAAAACTGGAATCTTGCTTCCAGCTGTGTCCAATAACCTGGCTTAGCTGAATTTAGTGGATAACTACTAATGTTGTTATTGGTCATAAAAATTGTTAGGTACTTAGAGTAATAATGGGATTTCTGCAGAGTAGGAGTAAGAATATAATTTCTATATGACCTTTTTAAGTGTCACTGACCACTCCTATGATATAAAATTAATATGTGTGGGTTACAGCCATTTTATTTTATTTAAAATATTGTTTCCAAATTTGTTAATATTTACTGCATCCTATTTCACTAATCAGGTGATATGAAATGAAAAGATTCAAACTTCATTATAAATTACAGAAAAGTAACTTTGCTAATGTCATATTTTAAAACTAGAAAACCCTCTGCTTTACCAAAAGACAGTTCCAAGCAATTTCATAAAATTTCACTATACATTAAATGTTTATGTAAAATGAACATAGATTTCTTCATACTGATGTACCTTACTACATGCATAGATATTTGATCAAAATTTTATTAATAAATAGTTTAGCTATAAAATGATACTTTAAGATTTAAGTGGAACATTCAAAGAATACTTACATTGACTTATCCTTTTGAAAAGTCAATATTACTTTTCAAATATAGATAATACTTCAGTATATTTTTTTGGCATTCAGGTTTTTATACATATTAAATCAAGTTACTTCAAGGTCAGACATACTGAAATAGAAAATAACATACTGCTGTAGACATACTGTTAAAAATTATTGTTAAATATTTCTGACATTAGTGGTAACTTGTGGTATGACAATTAGCTTATTGCTGTTGTCTTTATACTTTTTGGAGTTAAATTTATATTGTACATTTATACTATGGAATAGTGCATAGATACTAAAATAAGTAAGACTAAGCAAATGTATCAACCAGGAAACATGACCAATACAGAGTGGGGCAAGAGTAGGTTGCAGTTGCTTATATGGAAAATAATACAATAATTAATAAATAATAATACTAGAATAAACTCTCTTTTGCATATTCACAACTGTAAACCTACTTTTTCCATATCACATATAAGTATGCAATGGTAGTCATAAAACAAAATATATATTATTTAAAGCAAATAATTTAAATAGAGATAGAACAAGAACACATATGTCTCTAATACTATTAGCGGGACATAAAACCTAAAGGAGAATTACATAATGCCACAGCGTTCATTATTCAGATAGTATGGATACAGTCAACATCCTAGAAATCCTTTAGGTCTGAATTAATGATGTTTGACTCTTTATATAATCAAAGACTATAAGAAATTTTACATATATTGGGGAAGTAAAATTTTTATTTACTAATTTTAGAACAACTAATGCGTTAGTGTCATAAGCTTGCCATAACAAATCCCCACAAACTTGGTGGTTAACAGAAGTTTATTCTCTCACAATTCTGGGGGTCAGAGTCTGATATCAAAGGATGGGCAGTGTTGGCTCATTCTGCAGGCTCACAGGGAGAATTCATACCATGTCTCTCCTATAGCTTCCCTGGGCTGTTCAACATCCTTGTCTTGTAGGTACATCACTCCAGACTCTGCTTCTTCCTTCATATCATCTTCTCCCCTGCATCTCGGACACAGATGTACTTTTCCATTGTCTCATAAGAACTCCAATTTGGGGATGTAGGGCCCAACTTAAATTCATGATGGTCCCATCTCTATATTCTTAATTATATCTACAAAAACCCTAACTGCAAATAATTTTGGCCACATTCAACAGATACTAGGGTTATGCTTGGACATATCTCTTTGGGGGACACAATTCAATGTATCACAGCTATTAAGATTATTTGCACATTATACCACAGTTATTTTAAGTACTGGGTATTTTGTGCCTTTTAGAAAGTGTGAAGCAGAGAGAAGAGTGAATGCATGACTGCCAAGAACACTGTCAATACACCCACTGCTTTATCATGCCATACATATGTAAATTTTAACTTTTGTTCAGACCTTATAGTTGTTTTTTAGTGTGGCTGTATTTTGTAATGATACAAAATTATGATTCACAAAGTTGACAGCATTCTGAACTTTGCTTCAGTTTAAATCTTGACTCTATCATTTAGTAGCTGCATCAACTTAAATAGGTATTTAATCTTTGGTAGTCCCAATGTATTCCTAAGGAAATTCTAGATGATACTGTATGTATAAGTTCATAATTAATGATGATTATCATAATCATATGTTTCCTCCAGGTGAATTCTGGCTGTTTGGTTTCTCCTGAGGTGATCATCAATAGGGGCTTCTGAGCATGCCGAGATAGCCTAAGGGTCATTTGTACCTAATGCATATTTGTTCAGCTGTTGAAATCTGTACATTTTCTTTATCATTAAGAATTTTTAAATGTCAGTTTTAGATATTTTTTATTAGACTAATCATCATATACTAGATTTCTGACCATCTGGAAAAGAGAATCATATGTATCACTTTTGGGCTATATCTACTATTGATGCCAAAATATTTGATGAATTCAGTCAGATTCTTAAACAAGAGATCTTTAAGTTTATTTTGAGTTAATACTGGTGGCTGGTGTATTGGCATTGTTCTGACATGGTTATATGATATGAGAAGTATAGTGAAAATAGCAAGTGCTCCTCAACAAGTGGAACAAAGTTGAAATGTTTGATTTGCTGGCCACTAATTGCACTACTTGAATCATTTACTCACTCTCCTCCTTTCCAAAGTATAGATGGTATATTTTTGGTTCAAGTTTTATTATGCTCATTAGAAATAATTAAAACACCTGGTTAGTAACCAGCTAAGAGAAAGTGCTTAATAAGTGGTAGTTACAAAGAAAATATCAGAAGTATTTGTGTCAGATGATGATGATTAAGAAATAGAATTACCAATGAAGTGAATTCTTTACTTCTGAAGAGCCAGGATTTTACATGTTGTGGTAGAACAATTACATTTTTGTTTAATATTTTAAAGTCTTTCAGTTCTGTTTTCTGATTGCAGTCACTTTAGGTTCCTGTTAAAATTTTGTTTAGTTTTGTTGACATATAGCTAACATTTTCTCATGTTTTATAAGCTATATCAAGTTGATCAGCATACCGTATGTTTTCATAAAAATGCATTTATGTGCAGAAATACATATAATTCATCAGAATACAGAAACATGCTTTTAATCTCAAATGTATTAATTAAATACTATGTTTTGCCTCAAAGATCTACGGCAGATGGGTGCCAGCATTGTTGATTTGTCATAAATACATATTCAAAGGCATAACTATTTTCTTTGTGTATAGATGCACACACAGACTTTGTTGTCTATATTTTAAATTTTGACAAATATCATTCCAAAACAAGACACAGAATGTGCTTGGTAATTATTAATTGATGGATTTAAGTTTAAAATTGTATGAAAACTATCCAAATGTATGCTTTGATATGCATTCTCTTATTAGTTTATTTTCTATTTAGGAGGTATAAGCCTTAATCAAGTAACATAATTTTCATAAAGTAACACATGATATATCACAATTTAAAAGTAAACATGACTAAAAGGCAAAATAAAAATAGAATGTCTTTGAGAAATGAGGTACCTATTATGTTTTTAATAAGATTAGTATATTGATAATTAAGGGAAAATTGAACTATACACTTTGCCTTTCTGATTTTAAGGAACCCCAGAACTAGTGGACTTGTACTAAAATGATGTTTTAATATTATATGGAACACTGAAAATATATCAGGTAAAATTCTGTACCACATAAAACTGACATTTTCTAATCCAATAAGGGCTCTTTTTTTTTTTTTTATTCTTCCATGTACGTGTGTGTCTGTAACTTCTCGTGAAATAAAGTCTAATAAATTTTGAGTTAGTGACTTTGCCCATCAAAATACCATGGAGATAGCATTTTTTCAGGAAAACAGATCTTCCTGTTATCATAATTGTGAGAAAAATTAAAACATTTCATTTTATCTTAGCTTCAAACTATTAAATAGTAGACTAAGCAAAACTTTAATCCAAAATTCATTAGTACTCATAATAATTAATAATATGCTATAGTAAAAAAATTCATTTTCTTTTCCATGTAAATCTTGCATCTAAAATACTATTAAATGACTATATTCATGCTAAAGGGATTTAATATTTCCCATACTGATTTAGTCCTTTCTCTTTTATAAGTCACAGATATGCACAGAAAAAGTTCTAGTCTTATGAATTTGTGATCTAGAAATAGCTAATGACAAAATTTCCAGCCTCCCAATCACTTACTTCAAAATTTTGAACTTATTTTGTCCTCCCCGTCACACTCCAATTTCTATAATGTGAGTGTATACATTTGTCCTTATTATATCCCTGACATCTTTCTTTGTTTCCCCTTTCCTGTCCCCAAATTCAAATTTTATTTTTTCACTCATCTCTGCAATGGCTGACTACCTATTCTGTTTAAGTCTAATGTTTTACTCTCCAGACTGCTTGTACACTGCTGTTCATTGATCAGTCTTTTTTATTTTTAAATCTGTAAATAGATTTATTGAGGTATAATTTACATACCATGAACAATTAACTTGTTTTCATTTATATTTTTATTTATTGGTTGATTTTAGGGAGAGGGAGGGAGGAAGAGAAAAGGAGGAGAGAGAGAGAGAGAGAGAGAGAGAGAGAGAGAGAGAGAGAGAGAGAGAGAGAGAGAGAGAGAGAACGGACTTGATAATCCAGCCAGCAACTATTTTTATAGTCCTCATATTTTTATAATCTCTCACCTCTGTGTTTTACCCAAGTGGATTCCTTTTTCTGAAATAATATTCTCTATTTCTTCTCCCCATGTCAAGTACAACCACATAAGACAAATTTACATGTTTTCTAATAGTTCCCTAATCTTTCTAGAACAAAAAATTCCCCTGAACTCTTATAGCATTTACCACTCTATTCCTCTTTATGGTCCTGCTATTTTGTATCTTGTGTAACACTTATTTAAGCAAAAATTTTACCCTTCTCAATAAAAGAATTGTAATAGACTTTATCTTGGTATATACACTTTATCTTTGTATATTTGATTCTCTTATGAGCATATTAATTGCTAAATAAAGACACAATTAAAATAATTATAAGTACTCAGCTTTCTTATATTTAAAAGTATTCTATAAATAACAAAAAATTCTTTCTAAAACTCAATGATGCTTTAATTAAATCAGTAATCTTTATAGGTAGCAACATTTTCAAACTGGTTTTTGATAATTTATATATGTGGCAAATTGATTTTTGGCTTAAAAATAAGGAAATGGGTGCCTATTTAGAAAACCAGTTAGTTCCAGGAGGAGGAGGAGGAGGAGGAGGAGGAGAAGAAGGAGGAGGAGGAGGAGGAGGAGGAGGAGGAGGAGGAGGAGGAGGAGGAGGAGGGGGAGGGGGAAGAGGAGGAGGAGGAGGAGGAGGGGGAGGGGGAAGAGGAGGAGAAAGAGGAGAAGGAGTAGGAGGAGGAGGTGGAGGAGGAGGAGGTGGTGGAGGAGAAGGAAGAGGAAGAGGAAGAGGAAGAGGAGGAGGGAAATGTTTTCTTATCTCTAGTGTAGAAGTCTCTGGCCTATTCCAGATGCAAAATTTCATGGCATTGTATCCTCCCTGAATTTAAGCTAAAGCCACAGAGCTTTAGTCTGACTCACACTCCTGAAATGAGACTAATTCACTTGATGGCCAAGATCAAGGAACTCAACAGACAAGAATTTCTGCAGTTTGTCTCTGTGTTTAGAAGTTACCTTAAAAATCAAGTCCTATGCTAGGCCTTTATTTTTATTTTGGTTAATCCTCCCACTAGGATATTTTTTCCCATTGATTTTTAGAGAGAGTGGAAGGGAGGGAAAGAGACAGAGAGAAATATTGATGTGAGATACATTGATTGGTTGCCTTCTATGTGTGCCTTCACCAGGGCCAGAGATTAAGCCTGCCCTTTAATGGAATCAAACCTGGAACCCTTTCGTCCATGGGCCTATCCTCTAGCCACTGAGCCAAATCTGCCAGGGCTGGTAAATCTCTGTGGATACCCAGTGCCTGCTAAAGATTTGGGGACCTAGGGCATCAGCATAGAAGCAGAATAAACCTCTCAGTGATGCCAAGAAAATGATTAGGCTTTTTTATAAGGACTGAGAAGAAAGTTTATGCCAGGGGCTAAGCAATACTTTCAATAGAATAAAACGTAAACCCGGTCCTATAGTACCACCCAAGTTAATGCTTTTATTCTTTACTTCATAAGTACTCACATGGAAATCTAGTTTCTATTACTGTTTCTATTTGGACATCATAGGTAATTTTTAAAACCATGAGCTAAGTTAAAATGTCTTAAAAGCATGTATTTTAAGTGTTGATACACTCTTTAAAATGTTATTTGTAACTATATTAGTTGTGAGTTGCACAGATATAGTTGTAGGAATAGCCTCTATTTCATGGTGCAACTATTTCAAATATATTTATAATAACATCATCATAAAACTAAAATATCCTATCACCCACAGATAAGTAATTCATATGAACATTAAAGTGCTGATATAACACTTTATTAAACATAAAAATCCCCAACTGTTAATGTTTTTAGGTCTTAAAACAAAATTTTTATAAATAAAAAAGTCTAAATATATTTATTTGAACTTTGTTTATTGACCTACTGTTTTTTAACTCAAATATTGGAACTATTTGAATAAATACATTTTTAGTACAAGAATATTTAGAATAATTTGTATGATTCAAGTAAATCTTCTTCATTTAGCCAAAGATATCATGAGCTGCAATATGTCTTGTTCCTCTGTAGTAGAGACTTCCTGAGATTTTATGACTAGTAGGAGTTTTGTTGTAAACCTAATGGGGCCAGGCATTAGACATGCTTTCATTTTAAGTCGGTCCCTGCTACCCAATCCTCTAAGAATGTATCTGCCTAACAAGATGGAATTTATCCAGCAATTGACTAAATATCTTATTTGCGGGATTTATGTGCATCCTAATAACATTTGGTCTTTAATTTCAATAGGGTGTATAAGTACTGAACATAATATTTCACCCTAGGGTCAGTAATTGGGAAAGATCATCAGATGACTGCAATTTGTACTCTTTTTTTTTTTTTTTTTTTTATCTACTTTTAGGGCTGACACATAGTGTTCCCCTCCCCGCCTCTCTCCTCCCCCCGTCTTTGCCTTTTGTTTACTATGTCCCAAATTGTTTTTAAACTATTACACAAGGGATTATGTCCCTTGGGAATGGTCCATTACTTTTTGAATATCAGTGCCATTCCAAGTTATTTCAACCATGGCATCAATCTCACTTAAAGCAATAAAAAGCAAATAGTGGTAAGAGGCAGGACGCATAAAGCATTACTTTAAACAGTTAAAAAAAAAAAAAGATGTTAAATGTTCCCTCTGTAGGAGCCCCTGCAGCTCTTGATACATTGGTGTGCAGCTGAGCTAGAGAAAAGTAGCAGTGGGATTATTAGCGGAGAGAGGAGCTTACAAGGCACATGAAAAGGGGGCCGCTTCCCGTTTGGCTGCTTTCTTCCCGCACGCAGTTACAAAGAGAGAAT